>NC_134038.1:23009657-23309657 GCF_965140245.1 Athene noctua | reverse complement strand
AGCATCAATAATGACACTTGGGTGAGCAGAATGTATGTCAGCATCCAGAAGAGACATAAGATCCTCTATAAGAGGAGACAAGGGTCTTAAGTGAATAATCAGCTACTTAAAACATCAGCTAGAGAGACCATCAACTAAACAAATAACAAAAAAAAATCCTATCTATTAATTGAATTTCTGCTCTTCAGATTCACCAGTGCAAACTCATGTGCCTCCTATGCAACCACATTAACAATCAAGCTTGGCGGACTAGTGAACAAAACCAGTTTCCCTACAAGAACTGCTCTGTCACTTATCTAACCACACTTCCCAAACAAGACTTGCCCAAAACATATTTTTCTGAAGAAAATTCAAACTTTAGCCTATCACTTGAAAGAACAAAGTGCTACGATAAGATAGATACATATATGTTCATGTGCACACACACTCATGCACGTAATGCAGAACTCCAAATACAGCCTAGAATGAAGGGAGAACAGAACTGATGGTGAAAGGTGGCCTTCACAAAGCCACGTCTTTGATATCAAAGACTGTACGTTCCTCCATGGAACGTTTCAGAGAACGTCATACTTGTTTAATTCACAGGCCAGCAGCTTGCAGCTCTCAGGACAAAGCTTTAAATGGTAGCTACATTAAGAACAACAACAGTTACCTGGAAGAGGCACCATTTTTTAATACCATGTAGTTAAAAAAACCCCAAAACTCACAACCAAAACGATGTTCTTAAATAATGTGACTGCCCTAGCTTCTATGTTAGAAAACCTGAGTTTCTCTGAAGTACTTATCACTCTTGAAGTACAAAACAATCTCCTTCTGTTTACTAAACTAGAGCTACTATCTACACACAAAAGAGGTTTCTGAAAATTCATGTAATTTATTGAAGTCCAGCAATATGGACTGATAAGACAACTAAACCTGACTACCATCTTGCTGCTACATAAAGGACAGTCCTAATTCCCTCCTCCATTCCTGTTGCAGGTGCCTTCTTGGGACAAGGTGGGATTTCTAAGTCTATAACTAGTGCATTCACCTGGCTTGAAACAACACTTTGTAGGGTATAGGAGTAAGGTGGGAAGCAATCTTCAGACTGACTTAACTGGGTACTCCAACAGAGCCCCAAAGATGGTACCTCACCACATGCAGCAAAGCTGACCAAACCCTTCTGCTGCCAGAGGAGACAGTTCTGCCCATTCCCAAACTTTCAAGCACATCTGACAAAAAAAAAAACAAAACAAACAAACAAACAAAAAAAAACCAAACAAAAAAAAACCAAACAAAAAAAAACCAAACAAAAAAAAACCAAACAAAAAAAAACCAAACAAAAAAAAACCAAACAAAAAAAAACCAAACACACAAACAAACAGGCTCCCCAAATTAGCTTTCAGCTAACCCATGCAGGCACGTAAACCTCACCACCACGCAAGGGAATAGGAGGATAGCTCCTTCTGACAGCAGGACAACCTCATCTGCTTAAACCACTCCTTAGGCTAACATGAGGATATGGAGTCCCTTCAGGAAACACAGAAGGAACATGCATAATTTCAAAAGATCCAGTTCTCAGCCTTCACCTCATCGTAAGCATAAAACAAAATAATGGTTAGAAATCAAGGTTTGAAGTTAAATAAAAGCATTCTTAACAGTAGGAACTTATCATTATTATGGGTCTTTTTCTCAGTCTCTGTAACGAAGTGGGGGGGAGGGGTGGGGGGAGGAACACAGAGGAGAAGAGGGTATCCAAAAACTGAAATGGAGCCAGAAGACCACACTTAGAGCCAGTATTAACTCACTTAACTGTCCCACTTAGTGATAGAGACTTTCACATCCCTGCACATCAGATTATTCATCCTTAAATTTCTAAACTCTCATCTCCAGGAAATGTTACATGTACCAACTACAACCAGCTGTCCCCAGAAACACAGCGCTGTAACTAGTAAGTGCTGTGGATATCAAAGTGAGCAAGACCTGCATGAATGCTTTTTGCATTAAATAAGCAATCCACTCATGTGTAGTCTGTGCTTCTAAAAAGCACACCATTTGGGGCTCAATGGTTCATGTAACATGTTTTAGGAAGTCATTCATGACAGGCTGCTTGGGAATCCTTGTAAAAAAACTTTGGATTTGGCAAACAGGACCTGTCTTATGAAAACAGATCACTCAGAGTGGCCTTATCCTGGCTGCTACTTTAACTAATTTCCACTGGCTTTCTGCAATTATAAAGCAGTGATACACCTCACCTTAAGAGTGTCAACTTGTAAGTATCAGACTTTAAGAGTTGGAAACACAGCTGAGACTCTGTTGTATCTCCCAATATTCACACACTGCTCCTCTCCCCTCCTCCCACACCCACCACAACCATCTCTTCCTAAGTAACCTCCAACCTCTCTACAGTCTAGCAACTTGTTCTCTTTTTTTCTGGTCACTATCCAGCCAAAACTTACAAAAAAATCTGATCTCTTTTTAGGAACAGAAAAGAACTCTCAGCCTCGTCCAAAATGGACAATATGTTGTATTTAAGGTATGCTAAGCCAGAAATCCTCTTGACAGAAAACACATGCTAACTTGTGACACCCACACATACCTTCCACCATGTTAGGCATCTTGAGTTTAGCTGTGTTTCCAAGACGGAAGGTAAAAAATCAAGCTATCAGATTTAAGAATCAAAACTATGTGGATTTTGGCTAAATGTGCATTATGACAAGGGAGGAAATGAACCCTTTTCTTATCCTCTTATTTCAGCTTCAAATAAGATTTTAATTTTCTTCCAATATTTCTGCAAAAGATCCCCCTTCTTCCATTTTCTATACCAGCAAACAAAGGTGCTAAAACCAGCAGGGATAGGAGCCAAATCCACTCCCCTTCAAATATCACTGGAATTTTTTTAGTGCTGTGAAAATAAATACTGCAGGCTACATCCAGTTTAAGAATTCAGGGAAAAAACATCCTCTATAGCTTTTCTTTTCCTGCTCTTCAGAAAAATCCCATGGGATGGTATCATTCATCTCTTGTGCCATGTTAGACCAAAATCAGACTGCACCCTTCACATGCAGATGTGATAATTCTGATCAACCTATTTTGGTAAGAAAGTGCCTATGATTCTCTAGTAAATACCATTGAAAATTGGAAGGAAAAAGATATCAAGTGCAGAATAAATAAACAACAAAAAACCACCACCCCAAAGAAAAACCAATGAAAAACCCCAAGTTTCAGAATCCACATAAGCAGCAATTCAAGTATTAAGAAAATTTATTTTCAATAGCTCCACACATAGCATTATCACTGGTTTCATTACTGAAGGCATTGCTTAGGTCAATTCCAATCTCAAGTTCAGCTTGCATTAAACCTTTTCCCTTAAGGGGGCAATCATAAGCTCTCTCCCCTCCTCTCAGCTGCATATTTTTATGAAAAATTCAAGAATTTAATGTCTTCGGTATCTCCTCCTCTTTCAAGTTTGGATTGAATTGGCAAAACTGTGACAGCAAAGGGAGAGAAACATGTATTTTCATTTCCTAGGAAACCAGACTCAAACAGAACTCCAGAACTCATTTCTTGATAAGATATATTTATTCAAAACATTACCTAACCTGAAGTTCATCTTAAAACAAACAAACAAACAAAAAACCAGCAAAGAAAATCAAACCACACCAACAAAACCAATACATCTAATGGTTTTCCCCAAAAGCAAGACACTGAACTGATCTTGCACTATTGCTCTGGCTCCCATCTGTCCTCATTGCAACTAAATACTGCTGCAATACCAGCCTGTCTCTCTTCTCTCCTCCTAATAAAAAAAAATATTAAAAGGATTTTAAAATAAACTAATCTCAATTCCAAAATCCAAAGTGATCTACATGTTGCCAAACCTAGGTTTCATAAGTTCCACTAGAGAGAACCCACTACATCATGCAGAAGTTACTGAGCAAACATGCACACATCTGAACTATACAAACAACAAAATATTTTAACTTCTACAGAATCTCTATACAGAAGATTAAGAGAACATAAAGCATCAAAGAGGCCTCTAATACAACTTGACATGAGTTGGAAAGTCTAGAGACCTTCAAGTCTTTTCCATGCTAAATGATCTTGTTCTATATAGTATTTACATCGACTATTTTCCTTATGTACTTCTTAAGTATCAAATGAACCCATATTCCTGTCTGCTAACTATCATAAAATAAAAGAAACTGGACTAGATCAGTCAAAATCAAAGTACATAAGGGTCCAAAAATAAATATATGAGATTGAAGAAATATTGAAGGCAATCTGTACAGGAAAGCAATTCTGTTCTTCCCTTAAGATATTTTTAAGAATTCAGGAAGAACTGAGACATGTTTTTTGTTACCTTTAAAAAGTTCAGATGCATAACCTTTAAAAATACTAACTGGAATTATCACAACTGATGTATTAATGAAACTGTGATGTATTAAACAACAATTTATTAATTTCACAGTGGTTGGAAAGTATCATAGTTTTTAAAAAAAATTTTTAAATCAACTGTAAATTACACCTAGTATCTAAAAAATCTTCTGTCTTGGAAGGCTTAGAGGAGAAACCCTGAAATTTAAGGGTCACAAAACAACCAGTCATGCAGAAGAGAGAAAGTAAAAATTAGCATACACTTTTAATCAAAATGCAAGAGCCTCAAAAGCCCTGGGGCAAATGCAAGTCTTGTTATTTGTGGTTTTTTGTGCTTGGAAGGAACAAAATCAAGAAGCTTTAAAGCATAATTTGACATAATTTTAGAAAAGAAATAGTTGTTCATCTTTCTGAATAATTTATAAAAACCTAAGAATTTAATACATAGAGCATTTATCAGTTATCTACAGTTGTCTTCTATGAACTCTGATGTTACACTTCCAAAAGAGCATCCAGAGGCAAGATGACAAGTGAAAGCAAGGGGAGTGCAAAGTTTCTAGAGCAAAAGACTTAAAAACCCGAAGTTCTACAGTTCTGAAGGATAGAATGCTGATATGCTTCCAGAGAGCTATAGGCAAGTTGGCCTATAGCTCTAGCCATCAGGTTTTCCTGAATACTAGTCTACATGGTTATGTGACACAAGCGAGGACTGGTAATTTGTACTATTTACTGTACCAAGAGTAGAGTCATTGCAGCACTGATTAGTGTTCAGCTAGACTTCTCCTACTGTTTTCTTCAATTCAGGTATCAAATTAATTAATTTCTGTGCAACAAACTTATTTTTGCCCATAAAACTGAAATAACTCAAGACAGACAAGAAGACATAGAATATTCTACAAACTGAAAATTACATCTTTGAAGACTGGAGTTAAGACAATATCAAGTTTAATTTCAGTTGTCATTTCCACTTGTTTTCCCATAAGAACTGGGAAAGAGTTAACCCAGCTTCTCTGCAGGGTAAAAGAAAAAAGGGGAAAAAAAAAATATTAGGAGGTTGCAATCCCTTACAGGAAAAATTAATCTAAACAGGAGTGAAACTTCAAAAATTAAGCCAAGAACAACATTGTTTTCTGGACAGCTAGCAAGGACAGTGAAGCTCCACATACTAATTTAACCTATCTCAAATACAAAAGACTCACAGACTGTAGCGCAAGCACCTTCAAATGAAAGTTACCAGTCACAGCTTGTCAGACAGTCTCTATTAACTGATCCTTATGATCTCAAAAGGTACTAAGAGAACAGTCAATGCTGTAAAAAGCTGGTTAGTATGGTTAAAAGGAACTTCTACTGTAAATGATTACTAACAATTATTTATCTTCTGAAGGTCGGTTCTGGAGGAATGCATTGAGGTAAGCTTAAGAGTAAGAACTGCTTTGAACACTTGGAAAGAGTTAGGAGAATTTACTTCCTCTAATGCATCTGTCTAATGCTATTAAGTTGATCACTAAAAAAAAAAAGACTCAAATTAAAGATTTTTCACCAGAGGATTCTTGATTCTACAGCAAAATAAAGAAGCTTGAGAGATGCAACTAAAACTAGAAGAGGCAAAATGAAATACAAAGCCTTTGCTGCAGAACAAAAAAAAACTTTGTCTAATCACATGATTGACAAGATAAAGATGGAGGAAGCCCATGAACCTTCCTGGTGAACCAGATGAGCAGAAAAAAACCCACTTATTAGAAAAGTATCAAAACTTCATTTTGACACACAAAGAAAAGCTAATATGTAGTCAGAATTTAGATGTATTCTTTTCATGCAGTGCACCTAACACAAACATTAGATTTGGCTGCTATGTTTTCAAATATGTTTACTCAGCAAGAAAAGATTACCTAAATTATTTAGCCAATGCAAAAGAAGACATAAAGTCTTTTATAAAAAGCAATTGTATGGGACAGACAATATTTCAAAAAGAGCTGGACTTCAATTACAGCATTTTACCAATATAGCTGGAATACTACAGCATTTATGAAGGGAACTTGAGATGAAGAATAAATTCTCAATCTAACTGTAACTATAAGCTGTTTTGCCCTCACTTGAAGCATTTTGATTAAAAAATCTGTATAATTTTTGCTCTAAAAACTGCTGTATCTTGAGAATATATGTTAGTAGTAAAAAACATGCAAGTCACTAGAAGGTTTTAGAATTAGCTTTTATGAGCAAGCCACACAGCAGTCTCAGCATCTCGTTGAGCAGTAAAATACGGATGTAAGTAACGCTGATGTTACAAAGCCTGGATCCTAAAAAAAAAACCAAACCAAAACTTCCATGTTACCCACAAACAGGGTCAACAGTTATTCTTCAATGCCTAACCTAATCCCTCAAGACATCCAGTGCATCCTTTTTTTTGCCCATCTTTAGACTTTGCTCCTATAAGCAAGAACTGTCTTCGCTGCATACCTTGCACAGCACGGAGCACACTTGTCAGTGCTTAAATACAGAAAAATAAGAACACATTGGCATTTTTCTTATCAAAAGTTGTAGGATACAAACCTCCAGGAAGATAAGATTCACTTGCTGTGTCATCCCCATCATCTCCATCTTCATCATCACGACTCAACAAATTATTTACAGCAAGGTTTACATCAAGATTTGTTCGCTGGAGTTCCCGAATAATAATACTTCTGGACTTTCCTTGTAAAACAACTTGTGCCTGTAAGAGCAGAGAAAAGAATGCTTAATTCTAAAAGAAGTCTAACAAAAACCAAAAGTCAATCACAGTACATACAAAGGCTCACATAGATTTTTCACCATATCTTGTACGAGATAGTCAACCTTCTCTCAGTTCAAGTTAGACCACCGAATTTCAACTTTGGTGCTGAATTTCCTAACGGATCTTAGAATCTACTCTTTGAAATGTTTAATGCAGTAAAGGATAATCAAAATCTGGTTTTGAGAATGTTCTGTATGTTTCTATGAAAGTATTTAAATTTACCATGTCAATCAACAGTTATGCAATCAACTGTTGTTCCAAAACTACAACTCAGTCCCTGTCTTTTTAACACTCTTTCCACCACCCTTCCATATGTAACCACCTTACTTCCTCTGTTTTTCTCATCATTCTGTTTCTAAAGGTTTATCTTAGCAGTTCCTGTAACATTTAGGTTTTTATTAGCAAAGTGCAAACACAGGAAAAAACCTTCCAAATGTTAAACCGATGCAATGAATTTACAAAAACCAGAATCATACTGCTCCATTTCACTAACCCTAGGACCCAAGAGCATTTTGTTTTTCCATGCAGACTACCCTCTACTGAATGCCAGAGAAGATGACAGAATTCTGGAAGATCACAAACTGTGTAAAGAAGGTAAGAAACCAGTGCTGAATGTTTTCCTAACACAGTAAAAATGAGGCACCAAATAAAATTGTCTGTTGACAAGCAAAAAAAGGGACATTTTAACAGCACAAAAAAGGTAAACTTTTTGTCATAACATTCTGTGCCAGAAGTTCACAGATTTTCGAGACACAGTAGAATCTGTTATATAGACCAGCTGTGAAGATCTTTCCCATCAGTCTGCTTTAGAATTACCCAAAAAATGTTTTAGACACCTTCTGTTTTAAAAATAGACAAAGTACGTTATTAAAAAAAAAAAAAGAAAAAAGAAAAGAAAAGAAAGAAAAATATCACAGCAAGGGAAGCAAAGTTACGACTTAACCAACAAACCATACATTAGATTCTAGAATGGAACTGTCTGGACCAAAGGATATTAGTCTGTTTTTCCATTTCATGTAAAGTATCAAGGATATCAGCAGACACTCTCAAAAAAACCCTGGAGGTGAATAATGAAATTAAAAAAAACCCACCACTCCACAGTTGAAAGAGACAACTGGAGGTCATCTAACCAAACCACCCCCTGAAAAAAGGGCTAACTTCAGAGTAACCAACACTTCCAGTATCTTGCCTCTGTAAAGGCAGAAGCTCCCAGCTTTTACTGAGTTTCAAATTCAAAAAGAGAACTAGAAGCTAGTCTGCCACTGGTGTGTCTGTAGGTACCTTGCTCACTAGCTCCTATCCTGTGTCAGTCATGCTATAGGCCACACAAAGCATACAAGCAGATTATCTTTGGCCTAGCAACTAACATCTGTATTCCAAATGTAGATCAGCAACTCGTTTTGAACCAAGAATTAAAATGCATTAACTAGTTACATATTTTGAATGCATTCTTTTCTTCAAACATGGAGAAAAATGTTTTAACAAACTCCACTTAATCATGCAACGCAAAGTTTGTCGGTTTATTCAGGCTTTAGCACATTAAGAGGTAAAAAGCAGAGCAATTTATACTCAACATTTATCAGTTACATTTATTAAAAATTAAGTAGAGGTGTCCATGAAGAAAAATTATTAGTATTTTAAAGAGACTGTTTAACATCTTTTATTTAAATCTAAAATGGATTACTCCTTTTATCAAACAAGGGAAAAAAAGCCTGTCCTGCCTTACTTATACTCCTTCATGAAACCTAACTTAATTAGTTACACACTTTGCTTGATTCTCAAGTATTTTATTTTCTTACTACATCTTCCATCTGCAAATAAACAATGCATGACATTCCTCATCTAGATTAAACACGTACCTTGGAAGTTTGGGAAACAAAAATTCTAGAATCCAAAAAAAGTCCATCCCTCATACTACACTATTAAGAATAAAGCAATACAGCTAGAGAAAGTCAATCTTTTGAGTTATATGCCATTACTTCTTGGAGAAAATGAACTACTATTACAACACATTCCTGTTCACATGGTATGAGAAGCTCTCCAGGTTTTTGGCAACAAGCAGGTTCTAGCTCACATACCTGTGAAATGAGTTCCTCTGGAATGACTGATGCTGGAATCACTGGTTGTGGCTGACTCCCCAGCAGTCCAGACCCTCTATCACGTCCTGTGCGTATAACTCTGGTCTGCCTTCGAGAATCTCGAGCTCCAGCAGATGATCTACCAGAAGATCCTCCTCCACTTCCACCAACCCCTGAACTCCAGCGACTTCTAGAAGATTTAGATTATAATTTATGTTTTTTTAATATAGCAGCATACTTTGGGGACTACATCAAGAAGTCAGTCTTCAGTTTTATTACTAACTTGTAGATAGTCTCTGAAAAATACCGCAGATCAACTTCATAGATAAACACTCTGAAAGTATCTCTCAAAACTAAGAACAAGAGCACCAGGCAACTAATAAAGTTCTGAATTACACACAATATAAAACAGGACTCCAATGGGAGGTTGCACTCCTTTCTACTTATATAGTTGTGTGGATATATACATACATAAATACATGCATACACCAATTCCCAGAGTTTCTAAAAGCAACAGTATCAGCAGCATAACATCTAACACTCAGCTGTTAACTTTCTACTATAAAAGCACATACGCAGCAGTTTCATGGACAGCAGATTGTTTGACAGAAGGTCACTATATTCAGATGGGTCTTCTAAAATTTCTGAGACTTGATTTACTTAAGAAATTGCTTAACATTACACTGGAAAAATCTTCTTTACTGCAAAAGAAATTTTACACTAGACAGTTCTCTGATCCTCATGGATGGTTTTCAAGAGATACTACTCTAGTCTGGACCTGTTTGCATTGGAGAAATCAACATCAACTGTAACATTGCAAAAACATGCCTAAACTGACTGAACAGTTTTTTCCATTTCTAAGAGTCAGGATCAAAACAAGGGAATAAAAGGCAGTGATGTGCAGAAACAGACAACTCACCATCATTACAGCTTTCCACTAATCTTAACACCATAGAACTGTGTCAACTCTGAATTTGTTCTGGACATAAGACTAGACATTCTGTTGTCAAGAAAAGCCAAGAGACCAGTTTGTTCTCAAGGTTAACTAAACTTGGCTGTACAAATCTACCTTGAAGGATATTGAATATGGTATTATTGCTCTGTAATAACCATTATTAGCAGAACTTCCCTGCTCTCAACCACCCTAATCCTCAATCTCCTTTCAAGAAAAAGAAAAACGTTTAAAATAAGAAAAAAAAGTTATGTTCTTTAAACAGTATCTAATAAACTCACCTTAAAAGTATACCACATGTAGCTATAAAAGCTAACTGAGAACACTTGTCTTACATTTAAGGCTTAAGTTGAATACTAACATCCATCTCTTTTTTTCTGTTGGTTTTTTTTTAACTCCTGACAAGACCATGCAATCACAGAATAACTCAAGTATCTGCCCAAGATGAGGCCCTGTCACAGACATCTACATTTCCAGGATTCTAGCCAGTGACCACACAGACAGTGACAAGACAAAAAGCAGTTCAGCAATGCTTTTAGGAAAAGTCTTGTCTCATGAGTTAGGGAACCCTAAAGAAAAAAAAGATACCACTGAAAATGGAAAAAACCCAAGCCCAAAACCAAACCAAAGAAGAATGTGACATTTTAAATAAAATGAGCCAATTAATCTGTTTCTAAAGGTGGGAAGGGGGCTGAGAGGAAGTCAAATTCTTCCTACACAACATTCTCAGTTCAACTCTCAGGAGGGAAGATGTGGGTTTAAAGAAAAGGTTACATATTAGATTTTAATACTTACTACATATGCATTTTTTTACTTTAAGTTATAAACTATCAATAACAGACTTAAGACATCTAACAGTTAAAACCATTTATATTCATATAATAATTCAAATATTCCAAGTGTGGGCTAACTTGGTCCTGTTATAGAGAAAATTAAAAAAAATCATAAGGACACAGCTATTCCTGTTAAAGCTGTCTAAACCTAGAAGAAATATTAATACAGAATGGAAATCTTTCTGCTCATTTCTGCTCACCTACTAGTTTTCCACATCTCTCCACTTCCCACTAGCATGCTAGCAATTTTTCCAAATTCAGTGATCTAATCTAAGGGTTCCGCAGTTCGAATGGTTTTACACTCAGTTTATTAAGTATTCCCTTCATTTAATAGAGCAGTCATAGCAACTATTGATACTCTACTAATTTACAATACCTAGTTCTGAAAAATGCAGGGGAAGAAATTAGGAGACCAAGCCCGAAGAGTTCCTAAGCTTCAAACAATCTTAACTGGTTATGCTCAGGTAAAACTAAGGAAAATAAAGCCTTACGCTTTTCACAGTAAGATTTTTAACATGACAATACCAGTTTGCCTTTAAATTTTAATCCATGGATTTTAAGTTCAGATGCACAAAGTTTTCACAAAAAGTTGGGGGGGTGTAAGGGCATGGGTTATCTTTCATGCAACTAAACCCCAGATTAAATTATTTTACTTGGTAACATAAACAACAAATTCACTTTGTGGAAAAGATGTAGTTCCTCCCTCTTAACAAATCATTCATATGCAGAAACCACAGTTTGTAAATGCAATTCTCCTTACTACAGTTAATAACCTTATAAAGCAGCACTGTTCAACATGTCTTACAAAAGCATGTAATGAAGAGTTCACTGTGATTATGTAATGAAGATTAATTTAGATTGCTATATAAAGGGACACCATCAATTTTAAAGCTAATGATAAAAAAATGAACCTGTACATTTAGTATATAGTACAATTTTTAAGGTTCTGAGCAACATACCTTTTCCCAATGTTCCCTTTCCATGACTATATATATAAGACCCCAACTAACAAAACTGCTTATTACTTGGGGAAGGAATGAGGAAGGTACAATAAAACTGAGCACACGAAGGTCTGCATAGATAGATAATGAAGATTTTTCCTGCATAAATGAATTCATTTTACTTTATATTGCTAGCCTATCAGGATTTAAATTGATAGTGTCCCTCTAAAAAAAATTATTTTCAAAACAAAGGAACTCAAAAATGTTAAAAAAAAAAAAAAGACAACACAGCCAAAACCAAGTTATTCTTCACACATATATGAAGAACGCTCCATATCCTAGGTTCTGAAGGGTCACTTGCATATCTGTTATTTTAACCAAGTCAATAATTATTTTTTTTTTATACCCTACCTACACAACTGCTGTAATTATACGTTCCCTTATACATACTGCATACAACTTATATATGTGTATACACATATACTCAAATATGGAACAAACAGATTGCAGCCTCAATCCTATCAAAACTTACCCAAGGGTGTTGCCTGCCAGTCTGCCCAGAGTTTCAGAACCAGACAGAAACCATGGGGAGTCACTAGTCCTGCCTGGCCTGGATGTCCTTCCTGCCCCTGAGCCACTGCTCAACTTTGAACTGAAAGTAAAAGATGGTAAATCAGTCACAAAACAATCCCAAATGGGTTAAGAACAAAACCTGGAATCCCAGGTCTAAATTCTCAGGGACTTAGTCTGGTAACATACCAGCTTAAGCAACACCCTTGGGGAATATTCCAAACTAATCTAACTGTATATTAAAAGGTACACTGGAAAAAGAAAGTGGAAAGCATGCCTAACATCTTATGTACATTGGCAATCCATAACAGCACAGTTACAAATACATATTAAGCTAATTAGTGATTTGAGTTAGCCACTGCACTAAGTTTTCAGTTAGCGTATATGTACAAATTGTTACCAGGTGTTCTATCCATAAACCTGAGCCTGAGTATGCTACTTCAGTATTAAGAAGTGGTTACATTCAAATATGAGCCATTAAATACTCCTATTAAGGGGGACTTACCTGGACTGAAGACAACAGGTCTAGAAAGATCTAGAGTCTAGAGACTCTCCAAATGGGACCACTTTCAGAGTAGATTCTACATGAAGCTTAACAATTTAATACAGTTTCTTTCATAAGGATTATTTTTGGAGGGGTTTGTTTCTTGTTTCTTGAAGTTGAAAGATCCTGTCTCACTTCTTTTAGAATCACAACTACTATTTATTCCTACACTAGTCTGTCAAGCTAGGCTGTTTGGCTGCATCACCATAACCATTATGTATCTATTCAAAGTACCCATTCCAAAGGCAATCTACTTTAAAAAACCAAAACAAAACAACAAAATAAAACCACCAAAACCAGCAGCCAAGCTGCTTATCCAGTTCAAAAGAATGATGTAATATGAAGAAAAGTGTTTCTTACCCATCATTATTATCAGGTTTACCCAATTCCAATCTGTCTGGTTGAACTGAAAAACCAATCCTGCAGACTCTACCATCCTACATTTAAAACAAGAAAACCAAGTGTCCAAAATTGAAATGTAAAACAAGTTACAGAAAAATACAAAGACAAGTCTTCAGTTACTGAAGAATATAAACCAATTTGATGTTAGAAGAATTAATTTTAACTGTATGGTTTCAAGTTTCTTATCTGAACAGATTCAAGTAATTTACCTCAAGAAGAAATGCAGCATGATTTGGTCCCACCACACACTGTTTAATAGTGGCCTGTTCCAATACATTCAAAGGGGGGTGGCTGAAAACAAAAAGTGAGCATGTATAACATTTTTCAATCTTTTAGTCTGAAAAAAAAAGTAAAAAAACCAAGGGGTATATGGAAGTAACAATGTGCAGTGACAGTTACCTATACAAAAACATTCAAGGATGACTAAACGTGCATTAGTTGAAGCAATTATGATATACTCTTGGTCATTAAGCACAGAAAACTCAGAACAAAACCTTAAAAAGCAGTAAAAGTTTTCATTTAATCTGATGAGCAATAAACAACAGGAGTTATACTTCAAATTAAGGAGTCATTTTGTAAGGAAGGTATTTAATAATACAATTTATCATAACTAAAAATCTAACATTAGGTTTTTAACTAACTAAAAACCTAACAACCTAACTTTAGTATTGTAAGTATTAAGGCTTTCTAAGGCTATATTTACAGTACAGTCATTTGCTTGTTGCTGTTAGAAAAAAATTGTACTTTCCTAAACAATTTCCAGCAGCACGTAATATGCCTTACCTGTTTAAATTGTATTTGTTCAGCTTCTCTGAAACTTCCCTTAATCTGAAACAAAGAGAAATGAAGCTGCTTGAAAGACATCCTCCACAGTACACAACATCCACTTAAGCAGAATTATTTATGACATTATGGAAACAACTTACCACCACATCTAATGAAGCTTGATATAAATAAATACTACGTGGTGTTGGGAGACTGTGTGAGAATGGGATGGTATTCAGTTTCAAATCAGTTTTTTGGTTTTGAGGGTTTTTTGCTTTAGTTTTACACTTCTGCCTACTGTCTTGCTACAAAATCCATGTTTTCTTGCATTTCTAAGTGTTTTGCAAGTCACTATCAAAATGCACTACTACTGCCTTGTTAGCACCATTTACAAATTTACACACAAAATAAGCAGATGAAGCAATGATCATCCTTATATAAGCTTGAATACAGTATCCCAGAGCAGATAGAATTATAATCTTATAGGAAATCCAAGTATGTGGCACATCACAGCCAAAAATATGACAGTAAATTCCCCAAAACAGAAGAGACAGAAAAACAAAGGGACAAAAGCCAGCATCAAAAGGGATGAACAACAAACTTTGACTACTGGAAGAAACAATCCAGACACCTTTACTAAAAGGGAAAGAATGTTTCCAAAAGTACTCCCATCTCACTTTTCATGGCACCTCACTAAAACAGAAGATCAGAACCCCAAAAAAAGGCCAACCCACAGACCACTCCTGCTTAGAGGGTATGGTGTCCAGAAGTGGAAACCAACACAGTAATTTCTAAGGTCATTTCTAATCCACTTAGAAAAGATCCTCTCCAAGCAGCACAGATACTTCTGTAATATCAGGTAGGTGTGTTCCAGGTAAAACTTGGTCTCCTTTCTTCCCAAAGAGGACAAGTAATCTGAAAAAGCCCCTAAACAGCTTCCATTTTTAGTCAGAATATTCACATTATATTAAGATATAAAACCAAGATGACTCCTGTAAAAATAATGCAAGGTCTTCCCAATTAAGAAAAAGAAAAAATCCCACCTTTGGTACAATGTTCATCCTAGCACTCCACAAATGTCCTTTCTAATCAGCAACAGTTTTCTAGACCAAATAAAAAGACATGAACACCAGCACTGTTTTCCTATGTCTGAATCCATGTCTTTAAACCCTTTCTTTTTACTTGCTTCACTTCAGTTTCTACACACAGACTGATATGGATAGACTTCAGTTACTTGCAAACCCTGAGCATGAGAAGGAATACAGATTAGAGGTCCAAACAGCCAAGTCATAACATTATCAACAGTGTTTAAAGCACTTGTCCGAGGAAAAAAAGGAAAAAAAGAGATGTATGTCTATTTCAGAAACAATTTATACTGATAGAACTAACTTTCAAGCACAAGAAAGGACCACAGTGAAAGGACAGCAGGAAGGAAGTGAACGTGCTTAGAATTGCCGTTTGGCTACCCAAGCCAAGCTGCTGGTTTGTAAACAGGCAATTTCACACTCCCAATTTCCAGCCACAACTACTTCACACAGGCCAAGAGTACATACACAGATAAGGTTTCTGTGAAGACAACCCACAGAAGAGAAAAAGAGAACACAAACTTCACATACAATCTGTGTGAAAGGTACCCCACAAGAGTGAACTACTGTGTGAGACTGTCAAATGAACCCCGAAGATGAATGGCATACACTCCACAGCTTACTGTACCATTTTATAAAGCAAGCATGGATCTGCTCCATAATATAGGATGGTTAAACATGCCTGAAGTTTAATGTCTTAAGTATCTCGCCTAACAGTTTCCCACAGGATTCCTGAGCCATTTTCCATTAACATTTCTCCTCTTGGCAAGCATGAGTAATAATTACAGAATAGGAAAATCTACCCTTAAATTCACTGCACTGCCTATATGAAAAGCTGATGGCAAATAAAGTAGCACTTTACTTGAGATGGTTACTAGACTAGTCTATGAGCACCATTCAGAGCTTCCTTATCTGAGCTTTGTGTCACAAAACCTAAGCACTACCAAAGAAACAGACATTTCTGAATTTGTAAAAAATCATCCTAATCCTTTTTTACTTGTAAAAAAAATATATATAACGAAGTAATAGGGAAGAAATACACATGGAAAGCACAGACTTGCATACTCAGTGAATCTATTAGTAACACCAATCTCAAGAGAGTAGGGCTACCTGCAACAAGCATAGGTCAAAAGAAATCTAACATTATTGAAAAGAGCCTGCTGTCAACATTTAATAGGAAGAAGCAGAGAATGATACAAGCAACAATGCTGAAAGTACTAATCCCTCCTACAGAAGAAAAAAAAAAAAAGTAAAAACTATCTCACCCCTAACCATCTTGTGTGCAACTGCTGTAATAGCAAAATTATCAAGTACTGCCTAATAAGCTTAGAGACCCATGAGGATTTGATGCAGAACACCACCAAGTGAAAAAGGAGTACCTCCCCAGTGCCTCGTCCCTGCTGGGCTTCTAGTTTCACCTCCTAGTGCTGCCACCAGCATTCCTGTGGATGCCAGTCACAAAACTAAACTAGCAGAAAAACAGGAATAAAGCAGAAGGATATGTTTGCATATTCTGTATGGAGAATACATTTGTGCAAATAAAAACTGTAAATAATTTCACAAAAACATTTCCTGCAGCAATCTAAGCCTTTCTACTTGCACAGTTACGTGGTACTGTACTACCAACTCTCTGAATAAAAAGTGCATATTCGAGATCATGTTAAATTTAACAATACAATTCAATAATTTCAATTGATTGTGCACTGAAGGAAAAATCACAGGCAGAGATGATTTAATCAATTCTCGCATTAAGGAAGGTCAACACTTCCACTGAGACCTTTCTGTGGTAAAACGAATCTCATATGAAAGGCTGGACAGGCTAAACTTTGAAAAGTTTTCATTAAAAGGCAATTAAACTATTTCCAAGGAGAAAATGAAAAACAACATGCATTCTACTCACAAACAGATTTTTTGAGAAATGCACTAGCTTGCCACACTTGTAGACAAAATGTTGTGATGATGGCTCCTGTGTTGACATATATTCTTTAAATATCCCTATGAAAATTCATCCAAAAACAGCATGAGGAAAAGAAAAAGTAGGTTTGTCCAAGTCAAGTAGTGACTGGTTCAATTTTAAGTTTTGCAGCAACAATTCTTGCCCTTCCAAACTGATCAGAATTACGCTCATACAAAGCAACCAAAGAGGCTCCAGCTCAGGACTACAGGGGCTCAGCCTTCACAAGTGACACTTCATCACAAGATATTACTTCTCTCAAAGTACATTTCTATTTCCAGATAAGTTTATCTGAGGACCCATCCTTCCACCACATAAAACCAAGTTAAGCTCAAAAATGCAAGAGCTACAGAGAAACTCCATTTCAAAATACTACGCATTTTATAGAAAAACTGGACTTCAATACATTTCAAAGTAATTTCTATAATACATGTTCACCATGCTCAGTTCCCTGCAACAGTCCATCAGCAGCAGTCCTACCTTGTCAGTCATCCTGTAGGAATATTCATCCTTCTCAAGTATTTTCATCATGCCGGGAACAGTTCACAAACAAGCCATAAGACATAAGCAGAATTTTCTTACTGCTATAAGGTTTTAGAATAGTCAATGAATGTATGCTCATCGTTCCCCCTACATGTTAGAAAACTAACCATGACAAAAATAAAAAACCACCTCACACCTACATCATCTACACTCACGAACATCTGCAAGACCTTCTCAAGCAGGCAAGTAACATGAAAAGCACAGAGCACTGTGAACAGAAATCTCATATAGCAAGATTTACATCATTTTCCCCTCAAAAACTTACCTGCTGTTGAACTGAAACAGCATTTACAGGTGCTAATATCTAATCTGATATTTTGCAGCTTTGGTCAAATAACAGCACATCTAGCACACTTATAAATAAGTAGTAAAACCATTTCTGCCGTCTCAGAGATTAGTTTCTGTAACAATATAAAGCAAGCTATGTTTCATTTTTCTCTGCAACTTTAGACTAAATTTTTAAATGTCAGCTAGGTCTTTAAAGAACACACAGTAAAAATCACTGAAATTAAGCAATCCAAACAAAGGATTTAACCACAGAGATGTGAAATAAAATGTTCTCATGCTGCCTATCTTCAGAAGGAAGGAACTTTCTGTACTTGGAAACTACGGAGTCCCAGACATAATAATGAAGATTCTCTTGGATTTTTCCTGAAGTTGCTCCTTTATAGCCTTAAAAAGTTATTCATACACTTTAACATTAAAATACCAGGCAGGGGCCCTACCATAAGAGCTTTCCTCATTTCAGCACCACATGGTGATGGTAAGACTTGCAGAGGAAGAAAATGAAAGGTACATTAAAAACAAAACAAAACCCAAAAAACTGGCTTGCTATGATGAAAAACTTTAAGTACGGAAATTAAAACTAATTTAGCCCTGGCAGATTTTTCTAAGTGATCAGGCCTCTTTAAGACAATTTAATATGTCAGTGAAGTCTGTAGGGCAACAAACTTTCACATGAGACACACCAAAGCAGAAGGAAGTATACAAGAACAATATAATTCTTTTCTAAGGGAAGGTTAACAATAAGCAGATATCCAAGAGGGGAAAAAAAAAACCTCAAGCACTGGAGAAGAGTGTTGAGTAACATACCTACCAACAAAAAGTAAATACAACCTTCACCTCCATCCCTCAGCTGGGACCCTGAAGTGCTCCAAGCACAGTGAGCCAGACCCAAGGAGGCAGCTATGGGGCCAATTAACAGGTTTTAGCCCAGCAGAGCTGCACAGTCTCCAGATCAAAGCCCTCTCACACTTGCCTATCTTGAATCACGTGGATTGTGATGAATTCCTGTGCCTGTCTATCAGTGTCAGGAAAAGAGTCTCAGAAATGCAGAAAATGGACACCAATGAGAAGCTGAAGCAAACATGGCATCTTTGTTTCCTGATCCCAGGATGTCTTGCACACTGGACGCTGTCATTGATACAAAGTCACATCCAGCTACCTTCCATGTCATACAAAAGGATCCTGCCCCTGATTGCCATGCCCTGGCTGCCATGTCAAATGTTAGAAAGCAGTTTCCGAAGAGGTAGCCTTCCACAGTTCCTGCACCAAACACCTTTCTCCTAATCAAATAAATGAAGAAATAGAGGTGAAAAACGTCTTTTCCACCAATGGGGAAAGGGTATGGAGGGGAAGGGGAGAAGACTAAAGTGTGCTATTAGTATTAAATCATTCTGGGCAGTAAGGGGAGAGCATCCATTAAAAAAAAAAAAAACAACAAAAAAACCCCACAAACACCAAACTTAGAAGTACTACACAAAAGCAGGCAATAAGACTATCTGTAGAAAATATAAAGTAATGCATACAAGGGAAAAAAAAAATCGCAAGTGCAAGTACAAAATGACAGCCTCCAAGGCAACCAGTACTACTCAGCAGTGGGGTGGGACCACATGTTCAAGACTATAATACACAGATGACTGAAACAAACAAGATGACAAAGAAAGGCATTGCTCTGCTCAGTAATCAGGTGTACCACGGCTTACACCATATCCTCTCCCTGTTCCAAGAAATATAAATTAGGACTCTACAGTTATTACATACTAAACCAGCACCTACTTCTCAGGAAATCCCTGAGCTGCAAATTCTTAGAAGCTGGAAAAGCATCACCGTGTGTTTGCCTTATTCTAACACTCTTCTCCTGACATCTAGCACTGGTCACTGCCACAAACAGGAGGAAAACAAGATGGACCTCTTATCTGACTGTAACAGTTATTTTTATGTTTCATGGCACCAACCAACATGAGTTTACAGAACATGGCTCCCAAACTTTATTTTCTGTTTTGTAAGACTGACAGTTTGCTTGATAAAGGTAGTTCTCACCATTTAACAGTCCTCTCTGGAGCAATGGTAACACACTGTGATGAATCAGTAAGCTATAGCAGAAATCTAATATGGCAAACATCAAACAAATTAATCTCTTGAAAACAATTTTCTGCAATATCACTGAAAAGTCTTCAGATAATACAATGATTGCAGAAAGTAAATTCCCTTACAGTAGATCATTGTTATTTCATGATGTAACAACACTGATATAGATAATGACCTATATCTAAAATTAGCTATAAGCTAGCCCACAATAAGGTTAAAGCAGGACAAGAAAAATCAGCAAAGATAGGATAATGGCAATGACATCAGAAGGTTAAAGATACCCATCAACATCTAATATTCAGAATTACACATACTGCAGAGGCAAGTAAAATTACTTACTCCTCTTCTTCACCCTACAGAGAACATAAGCATGTATTTCAGTTCTAGTTTTAAGCAAGCAAGGCAGATTTTGTATCACTATACAGGAGAATGAGGGGAAAGCAGTGGGTATTGGCTATCTGCAGTAAGGCTTTTGACACAGTCTCCCATAAGATCCTCACAGAGAAGTTCCTGAAGTATGGATGCACAAGCAGACGGTGAGGTGAACTGAAAACTGGCTGAAGGGCTGGGACCAGAGGGTGGTGGTCAGTAGCATGAAGTCTAGTTGGAGGCTAGTGACTAGCAGTGTACCCAGGGGTCAGTACCAGATCCAGTCCTGTTCAGTATCTTCATTAATAATCTGGATGAAGGGGCAGAGCACATCCTCAGCAAGCTTCCTGATGACACCAAACTGGGAGGAGTGGCTGATATGCCAGAGGGGGGTGCTGCCATCCAGAACACAGCAACCTCATGACGTTCAACAAGGGCAAGTGCAAGCTCCTCTATCTGGGGAGGAACAACCCCGTGCACCAGTACATGCTGGGGGCTGCCCAGCTGAAAAGCAGCTCTGCAGAAAACGACCCAGGAGTCCCGGTGGACACCAGGTTGAACAGGAGCCAGAATGTCTTAAGGCAAAGAAGGCAAATGGTGTTCTGGGCTGCATTAGACAAGATATTGCCAGCAAGCTGAGGGAGGTGATCCTTCCCTTTATTCAGCACTGGTGAGGGCACACCTGGAGTTCTGTGTCCAGTTCTGGGCCCCCCAGTTCAAGAGAGACATGGACATACTGGAGAGAGTCCAGCGAAGGGCCACACAGAAGATTAAGGGACTGGAACATCTCTCAAATGAGGAAAGGCTGACAGAACTGGGACTGTTCAACCTGGGGAAGAGAAGAGTCTGGGGGGGATCTTATTAACATACATGAACACCTAAAGGGAGGGTGTAAAGATGACAGAGCCATGCTCCTTCCAGTGGTGCCCAGTGACAGGCACAAACTGAAACACAGAAGGTTCCCTCTGAACATCAGGAAACACTTTTTTACTGTGAGAGTGACCAAGCACTGGTTGCCCAGGGAGGTTGTGGAGTCTCCATTCTTGGAACTTACTTCAAAAATAGTCTGAATATGGTCCTGGGCAACCAGCTCTAGAGGTCCCTGCTTGAGCACAAGTTGGGCCAGATGACATCCAGAGGTCCCTTCCAACCTCAGCCATCCTGTGATTGAGGGCTTTTTGCTTTCAGGATGTGATCACACATTTGACTTGGAGACATGGGAACAAAAGGATGGTTTTTGTCACTGAAAAGCTAGGAACTCATGTTTTAATACAGAAACCCTGTAAGGACACTGGCTTAGAAAAAAGTTACATCAAGGAATCAGGGAATTGTCCGAGAAGTATTATTTAGACATTGAGTAAAAATATTGATGGGTATTAAAATATCCAGATGGAAGTACTCTGTTTCTCTAGCAGGAACATCAAGAGCCGGGGACAGCCTCCTATAGGACTTGTGGAATGCAGCATTAGGTTTGGCAGAACTACCTGCCTAATTAACAATGAATTTCTAGGCTGGCTCATTGATTAATTCAAAAATCTACTTCCATCCTTTCTTCAGATTTACCATTTAAGTGACACTGAAAAAAATCACCTTCTGAATTTAAAAAAACCCACACCACACAACCAAAACCCCCAGTGCAAAGCACAGCCGTTAACCTAGCTCAAGAAGAATATGAAGTCAATCACACTTTTTAAATAAGCAAACACCCAATCCTAAAATAACTATGACACAGAATGGCCCCGTTTCTGAAAAAAAAAGTTGTAATGAAAAGTCTGAATATAAACAGAAAGAAATCATAAATGGTATGATCCTGACAAGACTAGCACATAGCAGTTACAGCAGACCTATGTATGTTACTTAGCACAATATCCAGAGGACTGGGTAGTAAAGTAGATTCACAGCTACAGGTTGCCTAAATGCCTAGTGGTGTTTCTGTGGAAAAAAGAAAAATTACACTATAGGAAAATGAGTCTGCCTCAATCTGTTGTTATTCTATGGCAGCAGACTTCCAAAAATATGGGTCACAGATTCAGGTAATACAAGACAGAAACCTTTTCTGTGGTGTAAAATGCATCAAATCACCATTCTCCCTTTCCAGAGTCTGTTCAACTGCACAAAATCCTTGTAGCTGCAAAGAATTTCTGCTTAACATTTAGTAGAAGGTTATTTCTTCAGCCACAAGGCCACTAAAAGCTAAACAATTGGATCAACTAACTCAGCTGTGTGCAAGTTCTGAATCTTAAAACAATGAAAGTTGTAAGCTATTTACCTATCCATCATTTCAGTAAGTATATCCTTCCGTGATAGTAAAAAGTGGATAGTGGGAATTTAGAACCCCATGGATGCCTTCAAGGATACCTGAAAAATACTCACATGAAATAACATGAGCCAGTATTAACATGTCAAGCAACATATGAATGCTAGCTACCAAAATGCAGCTAGGAAGCTGTATACTTGTTTGACCAGAATGAGTGAAACTTAAAAGACCATGTTTAGACAAAGGGAAAAAAAAATCCTATTTTTTTACTGTCACAGCACTGCTGTAGTGAATCCACTAAAAAAAAAATTGCTATCAAAATAAAAAATCCAGTTATTGTAAAATCTTAAAATCTTTTTGTGTCCCATAGTGATAGATTGTTAAAGCTCCTTCAAGAGTTAATTACAACCCACCAGGGAGGCTGTGTATTTACCAGCACACCAGCTTAAAGCCAGAAGACCCAGATTCTGGTCCCAGCTGAGGCTACTGTGAGAACCCAAATCATAATCTCTCCACCATTTTCCCTTTCATACTTGCTCTAAGATTTTGGAAGCCATGACCACTATGTGCAAAGTTGGTAAATGGCTTTTGTATATAGCATTCAAATGCTACAAAAATATTTTAAAAAGTAGAAACTGTCAGGTTAGACACTTTGTGTGTTGGCTGGAGAAAAGCAACAGTGTATTTTGTACAAGTGATTTTATTAAAAACAAAGCAAAAATAAAACACTGAACTCTTAATTGCTTTGCAATGAAGTCCAGTGTGTTTATTCACAGGTTGAATTAGTTTTAGCAATAGGGAAAGATCATTTAGCATGTCCAGTCCTTTACTTTGTAATTCCTCCAATTTCAAGGCTTGAAGACTTCAACAAAAACTCTGATATCACAGTATTATCTGCATGTAACTTTTTTAAATTTGTTAAAAACTGCCTTTTAAATACCATGGACTTTCCTCCTCACACTGCACTACTATACATACATCTTCAAAACCTTCCGCTCAGACACTGCATCTTTGATTTAGATAGGAACCGAATGAGGCCTTGGAATAGGAAGTAGAGAGCACACACCATGCCAGAAAAACAAGCATCCAAATCGCTTTGTCAGATGCACACTGCAGGCAAAGTAACTCAAAAGAAACCCCAGCTTTTGAGGTGCACAGCTCATCACAATACTTTTTTGCATTGCCAGAAAACAGATCCTCTCTTTTCCATCTGTCTCTACCACAACCACAAAATTCCGGGTGCTTCCCCTCAGCATAACCAGTATTTTGGTTCCTCTGCAAGAGCTCATGAAGCAGCACGTTGTGTGTACCTCCTGCTTCATATTTTGCCTACAGCCATACTATTTCAGGTAATAGTCTTGCCAGACACAGATTCTGCACCACATGAGAAAGAAACAAAGCTTTGGCCATTCCAGCTAACAGCCTGTAATCCCCCTACACCCTCCCATCTAGAGCAAGACAATCCTAGCCAGATTAGTTACGTTCTGCCTACCCAATCTACCCCACAACTAAGAGATGCTATGATTTGTATCATTGGAATGTTTTAATAAGTTCCTTTAAATCCTTGCTCTAGAGACGGATACATTTTGCCAAAATCAGCAAATTGCATAAATAATGCCTTAAAGAAGAAAAAAAAAAAAAAAAAAAAAAAAAGGGAAAAAGAAAAAGAGAAGGAAAAATGCTGTTGCTAATGTACTAAGTGTGGTCAAAGCCTGAGAAAAGAGTTTTAACAACCTAAGGGAGAGATCTTCATTAAAGGTCAGACAACAATAACTCAGTTATATTAAAAGGAAAAACAATATAAAATGGATTAAAAGCCACAAATCCTCTTTAGAAGATTTCTTGATATTTACGAGAAAGTGGAAAAAAACCCAAAACCGTAGCTCTGATCATTTTCAGGCTGGATAAAGAACAGCAAAACTTCAAACCATAAATGAAAGAATAAACAGAAAGACATGTTTAAGAATATTTTGTAAGATGAGTGAGAAATTAAAATGATAACACACTTATTGAAGTGACAAACCCCAATGACTTCAAATGAAAACAGAGTAAGGCCTACAGCTTTCATTCAACTGTGCTCACATAGGCAAGTATTTATTTTCCACCTCAGTTTTCGGTCTATATTAAGTCAATGCCAGACTCCACACTGGAACTATATAGTGAAATTGCAATTTTCAGTAGAATCCAGAGATACCAATCAAGATCCGTCTCACTGTATCGGAACTACCTATGGATGCAAAGAGCCAATCTATCCCAGAGCTGAAAAAGCCAAAAGTTTGAGGAAACCTAATAAAGAATACAGAATGAAGCATAACAAAAGACTATGCACATTTTCAAAATGCCCTTTTAACACAGGCTTGGCTTAAACTAGTCAACTACTACTTCTACACAATGTAAAAAAAAAGACAAAAATTAGCATCCAGCTTAAATAGAGATGATGGCAAACATGCTGCAGAAAATACCACCCAGCCTGTGTACAGAGCACAGAGTTTCTTTCTAGACTATTTTCTAATGAACAAGCAAACTACAGCTGCATGTGTATAATCACCACAGATTACTCAAAATATTCCCAACTGTCCACAATACTTATTACTTTGAGTAAAAAGCAAAAAACAAACAAACAAAAAAAACCAAATCCTTGAATGTGGTGGGTTTGGGGTTTTTTTTGCAGAAGACAAATATCATAAGACTGATGAAGTCTCCAGCAGCCTCTGTGCTTTCATCTGTTGAGTTACACTACCGTTGTCACAAATTAAATTGGTAGATCTCACAGCTGGCAATAAAACGACAGTGAGAAGTTCCAACACAGTTAATGTCCAAAATAGTACTAATCATGCCACTGTTTTCAAAGTTTTTTATTCTGCATTCTTTAATACAACACTAGAATGTAAAATTAAATAAGAGGACAAAGTTATTTTGGGGCATCTTTTCTGATAAAAGGTAGTAACCAGCTGAAGAAAAGCTGTCCAAAACAAAATTACAGAAAATATGCATTTCATCTCCATTGTGGATGTAAATAATTTGAGAAATTGCTAAGAGACATTTTATGGCATAACACCAACAGGTTTGGGATTACAAAAAATAGCCAATGAGACAAATTTTTAGAACTGCAACAAAATAATCATGCTGGGGTGTTACAAAAGGTTGGCAAACAAATATTCAAAACTTTTACAGTACTAAAGCATGAGGGTACAGAAAACACAATGCACTTTAAAGCACAGTAGCTCAGATTTGCCGAAAGACGAGGTAAAGCATGTTTACCATGAGAAATTCCCCTGACAAGTGCTAGCAGCAGCAGTGAGACTTGTGAGAGGAAGACAAAGTTTTCAAAGATAGCAAATTCGATAGTTACACCACTCAACTGGAACCAAACTTGACAGTTTTACATAAATGTAGATGACCAGTGAGCCCACCTTACCCTTTATACTCAGTTTTACAGTATGTTTGAAGTGTTTAGAATAGGCATCAAATCAGTGAGGTGGTACACGTTCTCTCTCAAATGTATAAAAAGCTCTTTAAATTGAAACAAAAGTTAATTTTCCTTGGAGGGGAAGGGTAAGAGAAGAGGAAGCAGTGTTGGTTGACTGCTTTTTTTAAGCACAAAAGAGACTTTAAAAGTAGAGCACAGAGTTTATTGTCAAAATAGTTCTGTGCCAGAAAGAGAAAAGAATAAAGATCTGAAACCTGCTAATTACTGCTGTAGTACACTAACTAGTGCTGTGACCATCCTCATTTAAACTGACAGGCTTACAGTTTTGGACAAAATATGTTCACAAACTTATTTCAATATTTTTTTCTCCTAATCATACCTCCCAATTTAAAATCCTCTAGCCACTACAACTAGGCCTTGCCCCCATGTTTTCTCTGGGGCATATACAGGTGCCAACTACTGCAGTCTTCTATGTGAACTTGTTACTAAGAGCCAAATCCTTAGTGGACTTCACCAAATTCAAGCTTTAAAAAAAAGTTCATGCAACTGAAAAAGCACAAGTAGGTTTCATATATGGTTTTCTTCTGCCTAAGTGGCTGTTGAGTTGATGCAGAGAAAGACAAAACAGCAGCTTTTACAGGCAGCGTCTTGCAAACTTAACTACCTAGATTGCTGTTAGTGTAATCACTACAATAAAAACTACCTTGAAATCCCTTCTCCTTCTTTATGTAATTTTCAAATACATGCTACCATTTAAGTCACAAACAACTGCCATAACTGTAAAAAGGCAGCTACAACAACAGTACAGAGCTTGCCATGCTTAGGTACAAACTTGTTTGTTTTCTTCAAGTGTTATAATTTTTCACATACATGTAATTGTCTATCGAACAGTTATCTACTAAAACTTTAGATAGTTTAAGAAAAAAGCGTCACGTCCTTTACATCTCTTTTATGGTTAAACTGCAAATTTTTTACAAACAACTTTTTACAAAAGTATCCTACATGACAACTAGAATATTTAATAAATACAAACTATACCAAAATTACCTTAGAAGTATGCTATTGTTTACAGATTTTAACTTTTACCAAGAATTATCACATAAGTGTCATTGACCAATATCTTACTGTTCTCAGAATTTTAAAAAATTGTCTTCTGACAGCTCTGACTTGCATTGCCAACCTTAAAATATGGCTATTAATATCTTACTCCACTAGTCTTACTTTATCATCAGTCTAACAATAAATATGCTCAAGCCTCATAGATAATTTGAGAAGGAAAAAAGAGGCACTGTTTGTGCCCCAATTACTATTTTACTAAATTCCTTGTGACAGGTCACAACTACTCTCAGCCCAGATCGCATTCACAGTAGAGTTTCACATTACAGTAACCAAAATAAACTTGCTGCTTTCAAAATGGAAGGAACTCAACCCTGCTTCCTCTTCCCCGTTCTTCACTTGCAACTCTCCCTCCTGCAGCACTTGTCAAAAATCCCCGCTTTTTATCCATCCACTCTGATGGTCACCCAGCCAAGAGATAAACCAGTTCAACTTCCTAATGCACAAAACTGTATTAACTTCACTTTACCAGGGTTATCTTTACACCATTTTAGTAAATTAAGTCAGCTTACTGTGGGATCAGACACTTAAAAGTTAGCACAAACTCCCCCTTTCAGAAGGGAGCAATTACTTTAACTTACAACATATCAGGAAAGTTTCAACAAGAACATTCACAGACAATTACATACACACTCTCTAAAAAGCAGTGTCTGGGGTGTAGCAAACAATTGTAACCAGAAGAGGACCCTGGCAGAGCAAAGTCCAAAAAGGCCTAGACTATTGGCCTATGTATAAGTGACCTTTCACATACAAACAGATACGAAATGATGCTTATACATAAGTTCTGATGCTTAGCTTCCCAAATTATCATCGTTAAATAACAGTATTGAAATAAACTTAATGCACTGCTTCTCAATGTATGAAACTATAATGGTCTGTATAACCACAGTGGTAGTGCAAACCTTTTGATACAGTTAGAACTTTTTACTTGAAAAAAAAGCATTTCCAAGTAAGAGCCTGATAACAACAGTGCCATGATAGTCATGCTATTCCCTCACTCTCTTCTAAAATACATCAATTTAAATTTGTTAGGCTTTCAAGAAATTTATCCTAGAAACAAAGTCAACACTTCTCCTGTTACTACAGTCTCAACAAGCAACTGTAACTCAGGGAATTAAAGTAGTACATCAGCAATGGTCTCCCTTTAATTAAACCACCTATTCCTGTTTGAGGCAGGCTAACTGCACTTTTGCTAAAGTAGAGTAGGAAACAATTTAAAGCACACCAAAATCAATCACTTGAGCTAAAAGTAGTACTGTATTATCTGCACACAACTTTCAGGTTTTCTATTTAAGAACAAGTCGGTCAATCCCTTTTTGCCCCAACTTTGAGCAGCAATGCAGATGACATGTGAGTAACAGCAGGAGTTCATGCTCGGGCTGCCTTCTTCTCCACAAGAGGACAGGCACTCTCCCAGCATGCCAGCATGCCTGTGGAGGTAAAAGAGGCAGTTCAGGGCTAAACACCCACCCGCACTTTCAGGAGCTCTCTCTCCCTCCCCGAGCATGCTCCCACAGACGTGTGGGGCCAGAACACCAGCTCCACATCCCTGCTGGCTCCCCACACAGAATCATACCACACCCTACGCCAGCTCCTTCCAGCAACATCTGCTTGGGATTTTTAACAGATTTGCTCATCAGTAAATGCAAGGGGGGGGGGGGGGGGGGGCGTGTGTGTAAGAAAATCTGACAGAGTAGCAGCCCACAGATCCACTGATCACTTCCCTATTACTTTGAAATGATGTTTTCATGCACATACATAAACTATGAGATACGCTGCCACAGACTGAAAGGGTAAGTTCTTCCTAGGTACTTTTTCTACAGAAATTGATTATCAGAGGGTGTAAACAATGCAGGCAACATGAAGTACACTAGTTTATTTTTAAGTTCAGGCATGGCCTGAGTCAGTAATATTCGAATAACAAAGAAAGGCAGTGACTATATTATTAAGGAAAAACAAACTCACATAAAGGCAAGATAATCCTTTCTTCCCCCAAAGCTGACTGTACATACTCAGTGAAGCTTCAAACAAACTTTTCCCAGTCACATTACTTGTTTCAAATAGAAAATTTACTACATACCACTTAACATTCATCTTAAATTCAGAATACCCTTTATTTAACAAAATTCATTACATCTCATCTTCAAGAGGAGAGAAAAAGGCACATTAACATTGTGTCGATGACCACTTCAAAAATGACATCTTACCCTATACTAGGACTTAAATGATTTTGCTGACAAGAATTTTCTTAGTATAAGATAAAAACAAAGGCAAAGCCTTGACATGAATGCTGTCTCTGAAGGTTAGTTCACATACAGAAAGCCATTCATGTAAAGGTGAAAGACTCCCCTTCTCATTCTACAGAGTAGCAAGTTAAACTGCTCCTATGAGGTTTCATAATAGCCAAGAAATGGTTATTTGTCATGGTTACACCCATTTCCTAACCCAACATAAAATTAAGAAATATACTAAGAAGAATTTACCAAGATTGGCTTATCTATGAAATTGTGTGTCAAGCTTCCTTCACAAAGCCTCTAACCCTAAAACATACATGAAGCATGCGGATCACAACAAAATACATCTAACAGCCACTGCAACAGAAGCTGGGCATTATTTACATCCCAAATATTTTATGGAGTTGTTTCTCAAATTGCAGGCCATACTCAATTTTTCTCCTGCTAACTTTTCATATTCAGTCTGCAGAGGACAAATTGCTTGGGGGAAAAATTCCAAGTTAACTAGCTTTCTAAATAAATTTACCAGAAAAAGCTTAATTGTTTCAGTTCATCATAAACAAAAGTTTAGCCTACTAGCAATTTCAAAAAATTAATCCTAATAAAACTGCAAAACTACATATAACCTTGTCTTCTATGAGCTTTCTTCAGTGCAACTAGCTTCCAGACATCAGAGTGAATACCATAAACAAGCCAACACTGCTTCAACTTATTTGAGAGAGGTCTAATAACTACCATCAAGGTACAATATTAACTAGTACTTTCAAAAACACTAGTTAAGAAGTACTTTCAGACAATGAGTAGGCATGTTCAGTAGTCTTCCCAATTATATGTGGTTCTACAGTTACTTTCTCCTCTTTCCTTCAAAGTGTTTTACCATTCTCTGAGTTGTTGCATAAATAAGGGGGATAATAAATTACACAGAAAATCCAATAAAAACTGTAAAACAGAGTGACACAAACTGTACCAAACCAAACTGAAAAAAACTACTTCCTCACATTTTGGAGACAGCAGTACTTCAGGACAAGGATGCTTTCCAAACACACTTCACCCCCTTCACACATCTACGCTGATTATTAAGCATAACGTATCAAATATTTTATTATGAAAATTCAAAACTGTCACATATCCTGAACATGCAGAGATACACTTATAAATCCCTTCCGGTTTAAAATGTGATTATTTCTTAGATGCAGAACACTGATTCATTCCTGAAAGCAATACAATTGATCATGTTCTACATACACTACAAATGAAAGCATACAATGCAGAATTATGGTCCCAAAATCAGATTCTGAGAAGCAATTATCATTCAGAATGAAGACAGAAGAAAACCAACTTGGCTACTGACCACCAGCTGCAGCAGAGACTCAAAAAAAGCCTATAAAGTGTGAGAGGGGAAAGAAACATCAGGGAGATATGAGATGTTCCAAGATTCTAACTTCTGCAAGCATGTATGTGGGAATTTATTAAGCTATCTAGATCCTGATCTACACTGACAGAACAGTAATAAGCAGCAACGCTACTGATAAAATTGAACTGGCATTTCCAGCACATATGTGTGCGCCTCAACCCTATTTATGAATCATTCGGATTTCACTGCATTACAAGTTCTGATACACAGCTACTGCACTTCTAGTACAATTATATTTATGAAGTGGAAATTTACGACTTGCAGCTCAGATCAAGGAGCCACTTGATTTTTCAGAATAAGTCACTACTTAATAGCACTTCTGTAGCTTTCTCCATATATTAATTACCACACATTATGAAGCTTCCTGTATCAAATAGAAGTTGTAAGAGCTGTCGCTGTGGTAAGAAGGGGGGGAAAAAAAGAAAATTAAAAAAAAAATTAGGAACCATTATGAAGACTGAAGAGACATCATATTTAACATCAATAAGTCAACAAAACAGGTGACATTAAAGAAAAAAGAGATGAGCTCTTTCACTCTGAGCAAAGTGTGATAATTACATGCTAAATGTTTTCTAAGGGCCTATCAACATTTAAAAAAAAAAACAAAAAAACACTGGAGCCCTTTCAGGTTCAAAGTCCTAGATCTTACCCTAAATCAAAACAGTGCAGTGAAGAAGCACAAGAACTCCTAGTACAGCATCACCTCTCAGTTTGTCACTCTAAAGGAAGATGTATGCTAAATTTGAATGTATTACTGTGGAGAAAGCCAATCTTAGGAACAGGTAGGCCTCCTAGAAAGCAGGATCCTGTAAAATATATTATCAGGCTAAGGGAAAAAAAATACACTCTACAGTAACACAGTTCAAGTTTTGGACTATTTTATCATTACAAGTTTCTTTCCCCTGTTTAAGGGCATGGATGATGTAGTTTGGCAGAAATTTTATCTTTACAATGACCTATTTTCCTCATCAAAGGCCTCAAACCTCAGCTGTGTTTTAATAAAGGCATGTCAAAGACTGGTCTAGGAAAAAGTGACCTAACTACAAATAATAGTGAAATGAGTTGGACCCTGACCTACTCTGAAACCAGAAAAATACAACCAAGACCCCCATACTTCTTAAGATTTATAAGTATTTAATTTTCTTTAATAAAAATAACATCTATAGTGTAAAAAAAAAATTAGGTTTCTATTCAGTGATGATTAATGTCGATTTATTCACATACAAATTTATAAGAAATTAAATATGAACAGTTACATGTTTCTTAGGAATTTCTATATAAAAGAGCACAAGTAAAATTCACAAGCTGTAACACATACCATTAGTAATTGCTGCAGAAAAAATATTTGACAGCCACACAGAGTGCTGTCAAATACACATCAAGCAGCAAAGAAAATTCGATTCACAGATGTATTTTCTCTCAAGCATTCTACTTTCTCCCCAGCCAGCAATCTCTCTCCCCCAATCCAACATAAAGTTAGCTACGAGGTTTCCAAGCAGACTGTGCTTCAGTTCTAGCTGTCATTCCCATCCCAGCCAAGCCGCACATAATCAGTAACCCGGAGATCGGGCCTCCTTTCTCATTTAAAAAATGTATGTATGAAGGGGAACGCAGAGCACACTGCCGGTACGTGCGCGTGTAACATCCCTGGCGTACGTCTTCTTTATCCTCGCTCCCATCATTCTCTCACACACACCGCGATCCCCCACCCGCATTGTCTGCCTCGCTCCATCTCCGATTCATACGGACACATTCTCGCTCCTCCTGGTCCTCGGCCAGGGATCCTCGGGAACCTACTTCCCCGGGCAGACCCGGGGCTCCCCTGCCAGGCTGGAGTCCCCCCGCCGGGGCCGCGAAGGGGCGGCGGGACCGCGGCGAAGGTCACGGCCCCCCACCCCCGCTCCCTCGGGGGCAAAGTTTACAGCGGCTGCCTCCCGGAGAAGCCGGGTGCGACCGGAGCGGCCCGCACCGCTCCTCGCCGCCGGCCCCGGCAAGGGAAAAGCACCGGAGCCCTGCGGCCCCGCGGTGCGGCGGCGGGACGGCGGCACGGCGGGAGGGAAGGGGGGGGGGGGGGGGGGCGGGTTGCCGGGACGTCCCCCGCGGCCGGCGCTGCCCGCTCCCCCAGGGCGCCCCCGCCGCGCCACGCTCCGGCCGGCCGCCGCCGGCCCCTCCTCTCACCCACAGGGGGCCGAGCCCCGCCAGGCCGGCCCCTCCCCTCCGCCCCCCGCCGCACGGCCTGCCCCTCACCGGTCATTGAGCTGGTCCTCGGTGCCCGGCAGCGGGTGCACCACGAAGTGGATCGAGGTCATGTTCCGCGCCGCCGCCGCTGCCCCCCCCGGCGGAGGGAGGCGGGCGGGCGGGGGCCAGGCACACAATGGGGGCGGGGGGGGCGGCGGGGGAGGGGGTGCTCGGTCTCCGTCCCTCCCCCGGGGCCGCTCGTGGCCGCCGATGGAGTCCTCGGCTCACCCGCCGCGGCGCGGAGCGCGAGGAAGAAGGAGCCCACCGCAACAGCGCCGGGAGGAGGCTCAGCCCGCACCGCACTCACACACGCGCCGCCATCTTAACTTCCAGCGGGCCCTTCTCCCTCCCTCCGTGCGCCGCGCCGGGGAGGGCGGGGCGGCAGCGCGCGGCCGCGGTGTAAGCCTCGCGCTGACTGGCGCGCGCGCCGCCGCGCGGCGCCCCTTCACTAAGCGCGCCGCCGATTGGTCGGGGCGGCCTCGCGGAGCGCGGTGACGTCATGCGCGAGAGACGTAAAGGACCACGTGCCCCTGAGAGCGACTCCCCAGCGGGCGGGGCGGCGCGCGCGGGGCTGCCTGAGGCGCCGGACGGGGCCCCTCCCCCTCCCCGCCTCGGCGGGAGCGGAGCGGGCGGCGCCGCCGCCGTCGTCGCTTCCACCCGGTCGGTGGGGGCCGGGCCGGCTAGGCCCGGTCCTGTGGTGACTGATCCGGCTGTGGCGCCGGTAGCGCTCTCTGGGAATAGGCCGCGGCGCACCGACCGGTTCCGCCGGCCTTCCCCGCCGCGCCGCGGCCTTGTAGCGCGTTGAACGCCTTCCCGGGGCTGCGCGGGTCGAACCGTTCCCCGTGAGTGGCACAAGCCTCGCCTCGCTGACCCCTGGCGCGGGGTGAGGCCTGCCGGAGTGGCTTCGGGGGTGGAAATTGGGGAGCGGGTGTGTGAGGCCGTGCCTGTCTCCAGGGGGTCCCCAGGAGGGGCTTGCGACGAGGCTTCCCCTCCCACCCCGGTGCACGGGTGGCCGCAGGTGTGCTTCAAACCCACTGGTGCCTATCCCCTGCTCTCCAAAGCCGGCTGCTTGCTTCCTAATTCCTAGTTACAAGTAATCCAGTCGTTTCCCTCCCGACAGCCGGAGTTAGTTGCCCTTTTTCGCGGAGGTGGGTGGTATATCAGAATAAAAAGTTCTCTCTCAAGCCGATGAAGCGCTGGATGCTACACGGACTGAGTACCCTCAGTCCAGACAGGGTTTAACTGCTGTTCCAAGAGAGCATACCTTGCAAATAGAGCCGTATTTAACAAATTAACATCTCAATTTGCTGAGAGTAGCAAAGTCAATAAAACAGCCATTTGTTTCTATAGAAACTAACACCTTGGCTGGCCTTGTACCAAGCTTTGATTTTATTTTATTTTACTGGAATTTGCTGCTTTTGCAGCCTGCTCTCAGGCAATCGAAAATTTAGAAAAACATCTTGGAATTTTTTAGCATGTGAGGAATGCTGGCAATCACGTGATAATGGTACAAAATCTAGAACCTAGTTCAGTGAATTATAATTCATTTCTGAGGCTGTGTAATCATAAACCGTAGAAATCTCAGTTTGTTCCCCCACTACCAAATCTAAGGAATTTTGCGACTTCCCATCTTCCATTCCCCTTTGTACCTTAGCTCTTTCTCCAACAAGCTGAAAGGAGCTAATCCAAGAAATCAGCTGATGTAGCTGCTTTCAGCCCAAAGATGTGGGGAGTTTAATTTTTTTTCCAATACAACTGTCATTAACATGAGGAGATGCGGTAAAGAGAAGAAATGTGCAGTTGATGTGTTCCAGGTTTTTTGTTCTCAGACGCTGTTTCCCCGTATGTTCTGTTCTCAAGTGACAGTGATATTCAAATGACTTCAAGAATACAAATAATTTAGCTTATCCTAGAAGGAATGCCGGGTTCTGCACTTGGGCCACAACAACCCCCAGCAGCGCTACAGGCTTGGGGAGGAGTGGCTGGAGAGCTGCCAGTCAGAGAGGGACCTGGGGGGGTTGATTGACAGCCCGATGAACAGGAGCCAGCAGTGTGCCCAGGGGGCCAAGAAGGCCAATGGCATCCTGGCTTGTGTCAGCAATAGCGTGGCCAGCAGGGACAGGGAAGGGATCTGACCCCTGTACTCGGCACTGGTGAGGCCGCCCCTAGATTCCTGTGTTCAGTTTTGGGCCCCTCACTACAAAAAGGACATTGAATGACTCGAGCGTGTCCAGAGAAGGGCAACGGAGCTGGTGCAGGGTCTGGAGCACAGGTCGTACGGGGAGCGGCTGAGGGAACTGGGGGTGTTTAGTCTGGAGAAGAGGAGGCTGAGGGGAGACCTCATCGCCCTCTACAGCTACCTGAAAGGAGGTTGCAGAGAGCTGGGGATGAGTCTCTTTAACCAAGTAACAAGCGATAGGACAAGAGGGAATGGCCTCAAGTTGCACCAGGGAAGGTTTAGACTGGATATTAGGAAGCATTTCTTTCCAGAACAGGTTGTTAGGTGTTGGAATGGGCTGCCCAGGGAGGTGGTGGAGTCCCCATCCCTGGAGGTGTTTAAGAGTCGGGCTGACATAGCGCTGAGGGATATGGTGTAGTTGGGAACTGTCAGTGTTAGGTTAATGGTTGGACTGGATGATCTTCAAGGTCTTTTCCAATCTAGGTGACTCTGTGAAAATCCTAGCAGGTTTCTGGAAATACACAAGACATGGTCTTACTCAGTTTGGTAGTGAGACAGTTCAGTGCTTTTAAAAATTAGTAGATCCATGATTTACCTTTCTTTTTTCCTGTTATTTTTCTTCTGCTTTTTCTTTCTTTTTTTTTTTTTTGAACATCAATCTTTATGCTTTCCCTGAAAACATTTGTTGTTTATTGCAGTGAGAGATTCTTCTAAGCTGTCTTCACCTCAGTAATTTTATAAGAATCACTTGCATGTTTTAATAAGCACCTGAAAAACCTTGCATCTCAATTTGATTATTTTTTTCCAGACAAAAATTGAATATTTGTTTTGACATCATTCCTCTTTTCCACTCAACTGTAGGAACATGGGTCACATGAACTCCTGTAGTGGGTTTTGTTGCGTGCTTGGAAATGGTTTCAAGAATTTTTGGTAGCATCTGGGAAGCTCCAGGTATTTATGTTTGTTCTTGGGATCAAGGTCTAGTTCTCCAAAGCATTTACATTTCCAAATCACAACATTGGAGTTCTGTTAGGGCTAGGTATAAGGAAGAGATTTCTATTACTCTCTTCCTTCTATCCTTCACACAAAAGCTTTAAAAAGTTAATGGGTTATGGAAACCTATTAGGTAAAAGATAGGAAAAGAGCTGGAAAAGCCCAAAGGGGGAATACGTCTGTTAGGGCTCAGCAATCTGCTGCTGGCATTTCCAAGTAATGCTTTTCTGTAGCTGTATTCACATTATGACTGAACCCCAGTTTTATCCATTGATATAGCTGTGCCAGTGCAAACACTCAGCATAAGCAAAACCAAACCAAAACAAAACCCAAACCTGATTCCACAGGAACTTAGGCTTGGAGACAGAATAAACTTGAGTAGTGCGAATGTCAGCTTTTGTTCACACTAAGAGTTTATACCACTGTCTAGTGGTATAACTAGGACTAGGTAACTAGTCCTAAAGGTAGATGAGAGGACACAAACCCAGGTGTTCAGCTGGCGATGTTGTTATTCTGACAGGAGTTTGTGACATGGTGGAATTTCTAGTGCACTGTCAGAAGCACCTCTACTTCCTGTAACAAGGGTGCAAGGCTGCATCTTACTGGTTGACTTACTGGTGTAAGTGGTAACACATTGAATGCCTGTCTTGTCCACTGATGTATTTTTTAGAAGATAATTGCACAGGTAACAGAGTTTGATGGTCCTTTAATGATATGAAATTACTCCAAATAGAATTGATTTCTGATAGTAGAACTGCTCATTCTTACAACTTCTGTTTTTTAAGAACTTCAAAATAAAAGACTTTTCCTAAGTCCTCTGGATTGTCAAAGTCTGTTGGATGACAACATCCAATACTGAAATGATATTTAAAAATTCATATTTACCGAGTGATGAAAAAAATCAAGAACTGAACTAGATTTTCTTTCTTTACGGAGTCTTTAAGATGGGGACTTCTTCTGTCTTGGCCTGAGAAATTTAGTTTCCTGTGTTGCACAACCCCTCAGTGTATAGATGGTGCTATTTTCAGGCCTACTGATAAAGCAGCAGCTTCCTCATGAAGGTGCAGCTATAAATACACCAACACCCAACCAGCAGAACAAGTTCCTTGCTGGTATGCTTGTCTGTGCGAGAGTTTTGCCAGCTTGGAAATACCATATAAAATAACTGCTGTGGGATCATTGCTGTCATGTCTGAAAATGGGTTTTGGTAAGAGTCAGCATTTCCTGAAGTTTTCAGATGGTGGAAACACATGGGTTGAAAGGGACCTCTGGAGGTCATCTCATCCAGCCTCCTGCTCCACGGATGTCCAGTTCCAGTAGATCAGGAACTTCCCTACTGGAAACAGCTTCTGAATAATGTGCGCTGGGACAGATTTATTCCTGACTGCTCACTAAACTCACTTGGTGGCTGCAGGCCCAGTGATTTGCACAGAAGTCTGTTAGTCCTAAAGGGAAGGGACCTGTTAGAGATGGGAGGATTAGGGTAGGAGGACTGCAAAGGACTTTGCTCTGTAAACAGTGGAAGCAGATGTTGACAGGTGTACTGCAGGCAGCAGTGCTGGTGGCAGGTGGGGTGTGCTGAAATCAGAGAGGGGAACCTGAGCAGAAGTAAAGGCTTCAGGCAGCTAAGGAGAGCCCCAGTATGCACTTTCCAGGCTGTTAACTCCAGATGTCAACAGAGATGACATCAGGCTGGCAGCATAACATTGTATTTTGCTGTGGAAGAAATGAGGCCAGCATTCCTGGAAATGTCAACAAGAATGCTATGCAGAAAACTGCAGCTTCTAGATTATTCCCAAGGCTGAGCAGAAGTTCCTATAGTGAGCAACAAAGCACAGTGCAAAGAAATTAATTTTGTTTCCAACACCTCGTGCTACAAACTGAAGCAAAGCAGGTCCCTTGCTTGCTCTCCCTCTGTCCAGGTGTAGCAACAGTAGTTTGTCTGGGGCTGGGAACATCAGGCTTTTAAACCACATCTGTGTGTTTTGCAACACAAGTACCTGCATAGTTTGCAAATTAACACTATAAATCAGACAGTTCCAGCAGAGAAGGACTGTGCTGCCAGCCATTTGCTTTCTGCTGTCCTGGGCTACATTTTGTTGTGTTCATGTCCCAGATTGTCATAGCCTGATTTTTTTTATATATTACTTATTTATGACAGCTGAAGTTTCATCTTGATGCCAGATATTAAGTGTTTATAATCTCTTATTTCCTAATTTGTACCTGGCTGTCAAGTGAAGAGGTCGTCATAATAGAAAAATCATGTGTCTTGGGAACAAAATGATGCTGATCTTTAAGAAGTATTGTTTAAGGCCACAAAAGAGTAGGTAAATTAGTAAGGTTCAGAGCTGATGAAAATTTGTTTCCCTTTTCTTACAGTAGTTTCTTCAGTGTCTAAGTGCACATACTGTTTCTCTTAGCCCTGTCAATTCTCCAGCCGCTAAAAAAAGGTTGAGCTCTGCTGCTCTACTGATCAGTTCTCCTGCCCCCTCTCTGATGCTTGGGTCAACTAAGCTAAGAGACCTCTGAGACCAGAAGCTCGTGTCAAAATTTGGCCAAAAGAGACTCAAATGTTCAGAAGTTAATACGGTGAGCTAGACACTTGGATGCACAGCGTGCTGATATAACACTTGCTACTGCACACAGACTGAAATATATCTGTTTAAAATCAGGTGATACTGCAAGTACCTGATCTCCCTTTCCCCTTCTTGTCTGAGCTGCTTGACATTTCCTCTCTGGCTCTGCAGCGAAGGACTCCTGGGGTAGGTATTGGGATTCTGCTTCTGTTTCTCCTTTCTTTAGTATACAGTCAGGGCTACTTTATTCTTTTTAGGTAGTTGGCATGGTGTGCCTGGGATTGAGGTGAGGTCTCTGCTGAGTACTCAGTGGAGTTTGTAGATCCACCAGTGTCTGACAGACTGAGATTTTGTTCTGGTGGATCCCTCACTTGACATTGCTCCTCACTCTTGTTGTAGCCCTTACTTGCATCGTTCTCTTCCGGCTCACACTTCTGAACACCTCTTCCTTCTGACTAGGCATCCAGGACATCTCTTCTTGCCCAGGCCCAACCACAAACTTTATGTGATGGCTTATGTATGTGTAGATCAGACCTGCGTGCTGACAAATGCAGCTGAGCGTGACAAGAAGAGCTCACCAGGCATCCAGGCACTGTGCAGGAGCTGAATGTCCTGGGAGCAGAGGCTGTGGACAGCCACCTTTGTGCAACCGTCCCTGGAAGGCAGTGTGGGCAGAGCTCACATGCACGGTGTATGTGGTGGCTTTGTGTCACCTGTGTCACCTGGGCAAGTGTTCCTGTGCAGGCAGCTGAAAAGCAGAGTTGTGCTTCCCATGAGATCCTGGTAAGACAAAAATTTGAATTTTAGCAATTCAAATTTTAGCAAAGGACAACCCATGTTGTCTGGGTTCCCTGTGGAATTGCCTTCTCCTGCTCATCTGTCCGCAGGCTGCCAAGGGAGTCCAGATGATTAACTGGGACAAAAAAGGGCTTTTATTTCACTGTTAGTTCTATTTGATGGGGTTAGTTACTCTTGTCTTAACCATATTTACCTTCAAAAGTGGCAGTTTTGAAAAAAAATTGCCTTTATAAATTGTGAGGGTGAACCGCATTCACAGCAATGCCTTCCAAATCCTTCCAAAATTATTGCAGAGTAAATCTGTTTCTGTCAGGGAAAGGAGTGGAGACCTTCCAGGGTAAAAGCAAGTGAATTATTCCACGGACTCCAATGGGGCCATAATTTGCCTTTCTGTGTAGTAGCCTACTTTTTAGCCACTGTTCCTCTGCCATCCAATAGCCACCTGTCATGGACAGCTATTTATAATATAGAAAGAATTAGCAGATAGTTCCTGGATTTGGTTTTAATTCCACTTGAAAAATTATTAAATTTGAGCTGAGTCAACTGTAGCTGTTCCTCCATGTCCCTGTAGCATATTCCCAAGCTGAGAACATGATGAGTGGGTCATCACAACCAGTTGCGGAGGTGATTGATTGTCAAAAAAAAATAGATGTTGTCTTCTTGTGAAGAGAGGCAGATATAACAGATGGGAGTCCCATGAAATCAAGTGTTAGGATTTTTATGGTGATGAAGCTTCAGCACTGAAAAGAAGAAAACAAAAGCGCAGTGGGGGCACTGGTCAGTAGGAGATGCAGTACATGGAGACCTGTGCTGGGAACTGCTTTGGTAGTTAACATTTAGTTTCAGTGAAACTAATGAAGGAAAGCAAATATGAATAATCTGGAAGGTTTTTTTCCATTGCAGTGTAAGAGAAAAGGGACACAGTTAACTGATGGATGAACACTTTATGATGAGTAACATCAGTTACAATACTTGTCTGCTGTATGTGCCTGTGTATATGTTGGTGCATGTATTTGTAGAGATAGGTAGGTAGTTAACATGAAACTGCAGATTTGTAAATACAGAATTACTTGCTACTAACCAAACATACAGGTAGTTTCACTTGCAATGAGTGTTGCCTACTGCTATAAACTGAGCTGAACTGGGGTGTTTGTACATAGATTAGGCTTTAATTATTTTGGCTGAATGTTTAATACTGCATATCTGCCTTTGTCTACTTTTTAACATGATTGTCAAGTAAAAGGTTTAGCTGTTACAAAAGGCAAAGATGGAAAAACATGGCCTTAAATCATCTTTGAAATGTTTTATTGGAAATTGTAATGCCACTGGAGTCTGAAGGAGGGAAGTCAGTATATTATCACTTGCATGAAACTTCAGAGTTCACCTGAATTTGGGTTATGAGCACTGGACAAAAGAAAAACTAAACTAAACCTGGCAGGTAGAAATTTGTTAGCCTTTGACAGATCTGTTCACTCAGGGTTACACTTGTCCTTTTTCCCGTACAGCTTGTTCAAGCTATCTAGACCCAGCTAGAGTTGCCTAAAGCTTTCCCTGAGTTGGTGCTTTGCAGCTGGCGGGGGAGGAGGCGGTGAGCCCTCCTTCCCCTCACTATTCCTCTGGGCAGAGCACCAGCTGGGCACGCTGCCCGGGGGGGGAGCTGGCGTTGAGTGGGAAATGTCTTCTGGTGTCACCTAGCTTTTGGGGCTGCAAAGTCAAGAGCACAAGTGCAATGTTTTGGGATGTTCCATTTAGAAATGCTGTAAATTTTTAATGCAGAGATTACAGGTCTTTGTTTGAGGAATGTACAGAAGTTTATAGTATGTAAGGCACGAGGGCAGGAGTTCAGATAGGCTTCTAATGACAGGAGAGTTTACTGTTAAATTGCATATCTTATCCATTTGTCTTCCTATTTCCTAGGATTTATTCTGCTGCTCTGATAACTATGATTTAAAACATGCCGAAATGCCAGTTCAGGCTAATAGCCCTTTCTCCTGCCCTGAAACATATCATTGGAGGTAGGAGACACAGTGCTTTGTATCTGTCTCCCAAGATGAGGGAGAGAAGAGCTGAGAGAGGGGTACGGGGGTCAGCCCACAAAGACCAACCCACAGGCTGTCAACTGCACTTGGAATGAGAATCAGATCCAGACAACAGATCCCTGAATTTAGGTGTCTAATCTCCCACTCTAGTCAGTGGAGACTTAGTTATGGCAGTTGATGGAGCGGGGTGTGTGATTCAGCTGATGAAACTATTCATCCTCTGGTGAGCTGAATCCCTCATGGCAGTGGGAAGTGGGACTCTGAGCTCATACCGATGTATCAACACCTCTGGGTACACATCTACAGCCTGGAGGTAAGCCCATCCCTGACAAGGATGTGCTGGTGACAGGGATTCAGCCTCCAGCTGCTGAATTGTTTCTCCAGTTTAATGAAAGGAGTGGGCTGGACCCCCCTCGCAAAGGCTGGAGCTGCTGAGCCTTCTGGATGGTCTGAGCATGTGTAGGCCAGCTTCAGCCCCTCTGTGTGGAGTGGGTGAGCATGTTAGACCTTACTTAGATTAGTCAAAATAACACTGGGAAAGAACACCCAAAGTTCTGCAATAAAGAAACAACATCGCTCTGTTAAAATTATTTCTACAACCTCAGTTGATGTGTTCAGACAAATGGACTTAACTGAGCCTTCTTAGTATATGAAATGTTAATATCTACCACTTATTTTTGAAGCTATGTTTTAAATTTTATTTTCGAGACAAAAGAGTAATTTAAAATTATGCAATTGAGCTGCCAAACGCATTAGGCAGATTTGTAGAGGCAGGCAGCAGAGTGTTAACCCTTGGTGCTGAGGCTCACGGCGAAGGGACTGTGGCCACAGCAGCTCTGTGTGAATTCCTTGAAGCCCTTGCACTCCTTAATTACAGCACTCCTGTGGCAGGGCTTGAGGTGTGAGGCTAACCCTCCTGCACACACCCTATTACCATGTGGGTTTAAGCTGATGGAGGAGGTGTATTTGCTGCAATGTTCACCTTGCAGTCCTGCCCAGCACAAGTTGTATCCAAATCCAGCCTGGGTATCTCAGAAAAAACAAGCATTGTGGCTGTCGTGCGCTGTTTCATACAAGTTGTTTCCAGAGTATTTGAAGTGACTGTCATAAAAGAAATATTAAATTGCTTTTCAAATGTCAGCAGTGCAGTAACACTTTAAAAACAATTGACACTGTCAGCTAGAAGTCCTCCTAGCTCACTGGGCTGGCTGGTGTACACAAGATGTGATAGCAGCCTTGACTTTCTGGAGAGGAAGGCTATTAAAAGAGCTCCATGTTGTGCTAATTTGTGGGTTCAATAGCTCATTATCCCACCCACCTCTGAAGGTGGTGGGAATAGCTCTCAGCCAGGAACAGATGGGTTTTGATTGAAATCCAAGGCCTGATCTGCTCTGGAAGTTTGCCCTGATCCCTGCGACGGATGCCAACAGCTGACATAGCCACATTGGTGCAAACACTAGTGCTGAGCAAGAAATCCAATGGTTTATAGTAGTGAAGTATGGCAAGTGGCAGGAGCTGGCAAATCCTCAACATGAATAAGGGCGTAAGTGCAGCTAATTGCTGATGGAAGTGCCTGATGCTGGGTTAAAATAGTCATGGTGGCAGCAAAGCCTGGGGAGAAAGGGAGAGAGTTCACGTAAGGTGGTTTTTGTGCCTCAGCCATGCCCAGGTGAGATGCCAAGCCCCATGAGTCTGGGGTTTGTTCAGCATCAGGCAGGGATGGATCCTGCTGAGGGCAGGAAGGAGTCTGTCTGCAGCACAGGGGGACTTGATTCCACATTTCCTCTTGCACTTCAGTTGCTCATGGCTCTCTATGAGAGACCTCACAGAGCAGCGAAGGTGCCAAGGAAAACACCAAAACATTTGGCATTCGCTTCCCAGTTGCTAAATGGGGGAGGAGTAATTTTTTCTCCTTTGCTGTCTTTGAAGAAATATGTATTTGTGTAGTGAATTACTTCAGTAACAAATAATGTCTCAGTGATGCTCTAGGAGGTAGGGATAATCTGTGTTTCTCTCCTGCATTCCCTTACATCCAAACTCTTTCAAGTTTGCTCCATTCACCAAATTGCTCCCTTGCTTCTTTTCTAGTTAAGGGTGTCATTTCAAGCTGACTGAACCAGTACAAAATACTGAATAAATGCTTCAACATATTCAAACCTGGATGCTATCAGTGAATTTACAGACAAAACATATGGCCAGTTTTGAACTGGGTACACATGCATGTGCATGAAGGTTTGTACGGTTTAGCTACTTTGGTTTTGCTTGTTTTTAAGAGTATTTTTGGCTCAGAAATGTGATGTCTCTCACGTATTTGGAAAGAGTTGTCCAAAGCACATGATCAACATCTGTCGGTTTCAGATATGCCAGAGGAGCTCAGCAAGAGTGTAATAGAAGCAGAGATCAGAGAAGACATTGCTGCTGTGTATTTCCTTTTTTAAAGATGGATTTGGAGTTTTCCTATTGCTCAGCAATTTGAGCAATGGACTAGTGATTTGGTTAGTGGAAAAAAAAGCAAGAAGCTCACCTACATTGGTTCAGATTTTTGTTAGTTTTGGAGGGAATAGCTGAAAAGGATATAAATCAGACACTGCTGCTGTACTGTGCTTGCCTTGTCAGCTTAAAAGAACTAAACTAGTTTAAATAGGCAAAACCACTGGTTTATGATGGCCCACATCTCAAAACAAATCTGAGCACAAAGACCGTAGAAGTTGCTAGGAAACCTCTACAGTGCGCTGGAGAAGTTTTGCAGCTCAGGCACCTGTAAGAGAGTCATCACCACCTGCCAGCCTGGGCATTTCCCAAAAAACTGCAGCACAAAATTGTAGTCCACATTCATTTCCATAAATGAAGCATCAGGAAATGCCTCACAGCCTGTTTTAAATCAGTGCAGCTTCAGGAGACTGTAAGCTGTTCCCAGAACCATCCTTGACACTAAAGTCCTGCCCACACTAGCACTGAAGCCCTGACTTCTGTGTTCAGGCAAGGTCTGATCAGGGTGCTTTGCTAGCACATGCCTGCAGTCATCTTAATTAGGTTCTTAACAAAGGTATTTGCCTCTGTGAGCTCTAACCTTGCCCATGCTGAAATTTCAATAAGGTAACTTTAAGCCAGACTAACCCTCTGGAGGCAGGGCCACTGACTCTCATCTCTTTTAAACTTAGATTCAAGGTGGGTTTTGCCAGCAGAGATTTCACACAGGCATGCTGCCACCTCAGGTGGTTCTTCTGCATGGGGATGCTCCAGAAAGTTCAGATGAATCAATCAAAAATGTTAAAGTTGCAGGTTCACAATGTCAACATGAACCTGTTAAAAGCCCTATTCTGTACCAAGTAGTTGTAATTATGATATCTTAATCTTCTTAACACTTGATTTCTTTCCTGTGGCTACATCATAGCAGAACACATCCTTTTAAGCCTGTTTCTACGAGGAAACTGGTAGCTGAAAGACTGGGGAATCATCGAGGATGTTTTTCAGTCATCATTAATTCATCTGTCAGTGCAGCTCGTGATCGGGATAAGACAGGTAAAGGCATCAGGTATCGCTAGGATTGCTTGTCTGTACACTTCCCCAGTAGCTTTTTCCAAAAATGGGTGATGTGAGGCACGGTGATGGAGCGATGGCTGCTGTGAGCGCAATGAGCAGAGCAAGCTGGCCATGGTTTAAAAGTCTCCATTAAATTCACTGTATATGGGGACCCCCTGAGGGTGTGGTACCAGCAAATTCCTGCCTGCCACCACCCATCCTTGCTACATTGTAAAAGCCTGCCCAGCACATTCCCCACTCCTCGCTGTCCACCTGTCAAGATGACCCATCATGGCTAAAAGCCATTAGCACTCAGAGGGTGGACCCTGGGATCTCCACTCCTTCAAAGATAAGCAAGAAATTAAGAGAAACCAGGAATACATGTTAATTCTGAGGATGCTCCTTTGAAGAAAGATTCATTTTAAAACACAGAGGTTCATTACACGGCAAAGGAGGTACTCCACAGAAGATGTGACACTGATATGCGATGCTGATATGTGAAGTGTGACTGTTACAGGATTTTCCATTCTGGTCTATCTAGTCCCTTGACACATAAAAAGGAAAGGTCCAGATCTTCATTTTAAGTTAAAAAAACTCTTAGGAAATCCTTTTCTACACAACATGTAATTAATGTATGGAATCAGCCCTGGATATTCCTGACAGGTTTAGACTAGCTCTGCACTCAATGGTCTAGCAGTGTTTGTTAGCTGTGTCCCCATGTGATGCTGTGGGAGGCTCCAAAACATTCTGTAATGGCAGAAACTCAGCTGTTAATTTAAAGAAAAGCCTTTTCTTCCAATGTAGTTTCTGGAGCAGGAAAATTGTAGCGAGAGCTATAGCAACATCTGGAGCTTTCCTGATTCCGAGTAGGTTTTCTGCATTTCAGAAAGGATCACATACATGCACAGGAAGCATTTCCAGTGGTGTTACTGGGGTACAGTTACATCCGAAGACTCTCATTTCCCACAATTCAGGACTCAGAAAGCAGCACCCATCTCACCTGCTCTTGCAGCAGTGATGCCCACACCTGAGCTAGTTCCCTGCACCTTCTTTATGGCAAGTGGGGAGAAATGGGGACCCAAGGGACAGCTGCTAGTGGGCTTAACTGTGCCCTAGGAGTACCTCTCTTCTCCATTGGCTTCAGGGGAAATTTAGAGGGGAGTGGATGTGTTTGCTGTAGAGGTTGGAAGTGAAATGAGTGAACCCCATCAAGGTGCCTGCTGACTGCAGCTGCGGAGCCATCTGCCTGTCCCTGCTCTGAAGGCAGCACTGCCCTGGACAGGGCACTGGGCAACTCACAGGTCCAGCTTGGTGTCAGACAGCTGAAGCAGTTGCCTCTTGCAGCCACTCATCCTGCCCCTTTGGTAGACACAATTGCCCTGAAGCGAGGATGTGCTCCTCCCATGAATCATCTCCTCAACCACAGATGTTAATGTGTCACTACGTGTTTGTTGGATCCCTGTGTTCACCGTGGCCGTGTGCCTCACTCTGGTGCAGAGCAGAGCAGTACCCGGGCAGGTCCTGCAGGGCTGCTGAGTAGTGAAGAGAAACAGGAAAGGCAACTTCAAAGGCAAGTGTGACACAAAGGAAAAGGTGACGGTAGTAACACCACGGCAGCATCAACAGCAGCTCCTGCACATGGCAGGCACAGCCCCGTGCAACCCACTGGTGTCCACTGGACCCCTCACATCAAGACATGCTGCTGTAGCACCATATCTCCAGATAGAAATGAGAAAGGGTTTTCTCCAAAGCATCTAGCACACCTGCAAGTTAAGAGGCAGGATGTGAGAGCAAACCTAGCCCTTGCTCATCACCACAACATCCGTGTGCATCGTAGTAGACTTTTCCAAAGAGCAGCCCTCACAGACCTGAGCTGGGGAGGTCCGGAGCATCTCCCACTCTGACACACATGGGCCGTCTCAGAGACCAGTGCTCCTGAAATAGGGTGTGATTGTTTTGGTTCATCAAAAGACAGGCTTAATTTGAAACTCCTCATTAATACAAGAATTTACTGCCTGACCCTGCCTCACATCCTAACAGTGCTGCCAAAGGAGGAGGGAAAAAATTGAAATTTTACGCAGTGGCATATGGAGGGGTTCAGAATTCATCTAAAATGAAGATGGGAACAACAGTTTTGTCTAGTCTCTGATCCCTTTCACAAATAGAACCCCCTGGATGTCGTTAGAAAGGGTTCCTGCTGTGAGCTGGGGTATTCATAATCGCCACTGGCTGGAAGTGCTTGTCAGTCCTATTTGTGCATTTTTCCAGTCTGTTTTACAATACAATCAAATTACTGTTCCCACATTGTAAGAGATACTTCACAGGTTTCTTGGGAGAGGAGATCAAGCTCCAAGCCCATTCTTTTTTTCCTCTCAAAGAAGAGTTTTTCCAATTTTCATTCTTAAATAATTTCATTTGATAATTAACTACAGAGGATGACAATCAATTTGAACAAATCTTGGGTAACAACACTTCACAGAGACATCTTACGCTTTTCCTCCTCTGCATGCAGTTGCAGCTCAGTGACATCTTTACCTGTGCTACCATCGCTGCTCTGAAGCTCCAGCCCCCTTTGGTAAGAGCCCTTGCAGCTTCGTGTAGCCTGGAGAAGTTTACTTGTAGCTGCAGAACTAGTTTCTTTTGGGGTTGATTTGGTTTTTGTGTCTAGGTGTTCCCCAAATTGGAAGCCAGCCATGGAAAAGAGAAAAAAATAGAATGAAAGAAAAATCCATAGACTGAGGAACTTCATGTTTCACAATACTGAAGTGGTAAAAGTGTCTCTCATAGAGTGGCATGTCAGGATGTACCTGATGCCTATAGCTAAATATTTCCAGGTAGAGATTTAGATCCCTGTGCCTGGCCCTAAACCAGCCTTTCCTTATGCTCACCACTATTGCTAGCACTGCAGAAACAAGCTACCAGAAGCTCTTCAATTTTAACCACTGGGTTATTTACATCTGCTTTGAGGATACTGTAGATAAAACATCTGAGGTCCTGGGATAGACTCACTGGAGAAAGTAAGGCTGACACAGCTCCTATTTCACCACTGCTAAAGGTGGCCCATGCTTAGTGTCATGAGGTAGGATCTGTACAGCTGCACAGCTCATCCTTCTGGGCCACCGCCATTGCTGCGTCTTGCTGAGGAGATCCTCATTGTAAACAAGAACTGCTCACTCTTCTTTGAACAGGGAAGAAAAACTTGAGAAAAGGAAGGCAAAATTATGGTTGGGGTTTTCTTGCCATCACCAGAGCCCATGCCTTTTTCCATCCGTGCAGAGAGAAGCTGTCACAGAAATTATGGGTGGTGAGAACTGACTGCCCAAGAAAGATTTTTAGTAGTCTGGAGTGTCCAGCTGATGTTGGTGAGTAGTATAGATTTATTTGGTAACTCATTTTTCATTAAAACTGACAGATTTTTCTTCTTAGCAGAACAGATGAGAGTGGAAATGTTTCACATAATCACTGATTTCACTGAGATACGACAGAATTATCAAGCACATTAAATCTTTTTCAACTCAATATGAATCCATAAAATGTCAAAAAAACAGCATCTAAGCAAAGGACTTCAATAAACTTCATTTTGATATTTCTATTATGTTCCGATTTGGAATGAAAGGAGACTTGAAATAATCAACTTCCCCAAGAAAATGTGACTTCTGAGACTCATACAGCTCTAAGCATCCTTGCATAAACCTCAAGAAGCCCAATGATCACTGCTGACAGGCAAGTCTCCTCCTGTGCTCAGCGATGCTGTAGGCAGTCCAGCACACCTGTCACAAAGGGAATTCTCATTCACAACTTATCAAGATGCTTGGGGTCATCTTCAAGGGCAGCACCGACTGCCAACACCACCTTTTGGGGAAGTACTTCCTTAAGCACACTGATGGAAATGCAGAAGTCTTCACCAGCGTTGGAGTAACCTGGGCACATTTCTGGTAAGTGGGTAGGCCTTACCTTCATCCTGCAGAGGAGAAAACAAAAGGCAGCCTTGGCACCTTTTCTGTTGAAGTGAACATGAATGTTGCAGAAATGAGAGTTCTCATTAAGAGTTCTCTCTTACGTTGCACTAGCACATTGATTTCTACTCCTGCAGCAAAGCTGAGTATCATTTCTAGAGGACTGTCCTGAACAGAAGCAGATGTCAGACTATTAACTAACAACAAAAAGTGCAGGTTTTTATAGCAAATAACATTTTGTTCTTTATTTACATATAGGTAGACAAGATACCTAAAATGGAAGAAAACAACCCAGCAAATACACCATGTACTAATCTGTGCAGGCACCAATGGCTCTTGCACTTGTTTTCAGATGGGAGTTTGTACTCCTGGGGCAAGTCACGCACTGCTGGGTGATATCCACCTCTCTCATTCATTCACCTGAGAGCTGGAAAGCATGGATAGCAACTGTCTTCAGCTGCTCCACAATTTACATCTCTTCTATGTGCCAGACTCACCATTTACTGAGCTATTTGAACTAAATGGGAGCAGTAGGAATACAGTAATGTTGGCCATAACCAAAAACCAAAGCAAGGGGATTTTCAGAGCAGCTTTAGAGCCTCAAGACTACTGCAGTCCTCCTGTTTGTGCTACACATAGGTGATGAGCACCTCTAAATGGCTTTGGTTGTGACAGAAGAAATTTCAATTTATCAGCAGGCTGTTCTCTTTAAGTATCGCAGCAGCTTTCAGATACTACCTTTGGGAAGAGTGGACTGGCTTGATGGAAGGAGAGAGGAGCTCTTCCATAGCATCACCGCCTCTGAATCTGCATGATGACAAGCAGCTGCTGCCAGTGCATCTTCCAAGCAGTCTGCACTGCCCCATCACCTCAGCAGCAATGAGAGGGGTGGCACAGCCAGGTTACTGCAGAGGCCATCACATGAGAGGAGCAGCCAGAAAGCCAGAGCTAGTGGGGAGATGTTGGGACATTTTGAAGTTAGAACAGACTCTAGAAAGGGCAAGCTTAATGAATGAGCACAGCTGACATGCCATGGGCTTTTGCTCTGCAAGGTGTGGTGCTGCAGGGTGTTTCAGTCAAGATCCTGTGTACACATGGGATAAAGCATCTTCAGCAACAGTGCTGGATACCATGGTGTCCTGAAACATGCTGGGGAAAGACCTGTCACTGCCTTAATTGTGTTCAAACATGCAGAGCTAGAGTGAATAATACCATGAGCAGGTCAGCAATCAATTAACTGGTTTGCTATAAAAGCGAAGGGTAACACTCATTTTCTTCCACCTGCCCTGTTTAGACCAGACCTTGTTAGGAAGAAGAATGATTATTCATTTATGTGTAAGAAAACAAGGTCCTGCTCTCAGGTCCTTGCTGCTACGTTCCGGTAGGAGAGCATAAGTGAAAGAGAGCCTGGGATGATGTGGGAAGCATTATTGGAAAGGAAGACACCTTAGGACAGCACGAGGAAAACAAGGAAAATAAAATCTTTTTAAAGTTGACTAAGTATCAGTGTGTCTGAGCAACAAAGTGAGTCACTGTAAAATATTCAACGAATCATTTAAATGTGAATTGAAGGAACTCAATTGCTCCATTATGAGTTTCAAGTGGAGAAAGAATTCCTTGAGGGAAGACATAAAAAGCAGTTATTGATATAACATGAATATCTTTTCCCATGAAGGTTAAAGAGTGTTAAATATGTTGGTAGAACCAAGAGGATATCAAATGATTGTCTCATTTACATAAACAGTGTGTTGGGAATCCAGAAATACCATCCCTAGGAGTTAATTCTACAGGTTTGTATGGGAAGTCAATGCCACTCCAAAGAGCAGGAGGCTGAGCTGGAGCCTGACGCCCTGGGTCTGCTCCAAGCCTTTCAGCAATACTTGGCTGGACACATAGGTGCACAGTTACATGGCTAATTACTTCCGTTCCATATGGAAATTAGGAGAGGGGAAAATGATCATTATTATGCATTTGAGCACATGGTTACCTGATTTCAGTGTGTGGCTGCAGTGCTCTGTATGCAATTGCACTCTCAATTAAACAATGTCTGGCTTTCTGTATGAGGATTAATCCAGACTGGGCTTAAAGCGATATCCTTGCACCACAATAAATAACGTGGTTGGAGTGCTAAGAGATTCTGGCTGATATCTGTAAATCAGTATATCAGACACTGTCAAAACCTGCTAGATCTGAAAATATATTGACCAAGCTCTATTTGAATTGATCGGTACTTGCTGTACTTGAACTATTCTTGCTCAAGAGAGACTAAGACAGGCTTTGAAAGAACAGGCTAATTCAGGCATTATATTTGGACAGGCAATGAAGGCAGCAGTGCTTCCAGCCCCTTAGGTTAGATTTTGGGGTTTGGGCTTTTTTTGTGGTTTTTTGCAAGTTTAATGTCATTTGCAGTCTCTTAAAGACCATCTCCATGGGCTCCCCTGAGAAGGTGGACTCTGAGTGGGGGCGTGCCTGGCTCCACACTGAGGACAGGGAGAGGCAGTCACACCTGGCAGTAAGAAGGGGTCTGGAGGACATCTTTCAGTTTCTGTCCCTTCTCTCTGCTTTTACAGTTTACGAGAAAGGTTCTCAGCTTCATGGGTGTCCGGAAGATCTTGACAGCCAGATATGTTAAAGGGCTCAAAAACAAAGACTCAAACTGTGTTTGACTTGGCTATGTTGGGATGTTGTTGCCTTTAAGGTCACCATGGGAGTCAGTTCAAGACACTCTGTGAGACTGACAAGGGACAGATCAGAGATGGATGTGGTGGTGGATTCACTCCTTCATCTTCCTCCTCACACCAGGTTAGATCTGACTGTGCAGGCTCCCTGGGAGAGCAGCAGACTCAGAGCAGGAGGACATCCTATTCCACTGATAAGAAAAGACAATCTGAAAACATTTGCAAGTTAGGCTTGATGGTTCACTCACTTCCTTGACAGCTTCAAATATGTTTCATTGCTTGGTCTTATCAGAAGTCAAATTTGCCTTGACTTCACTGGGCAGGGACCTGATTGAGCTGAAGCCTGCATCATACCGCAGCGGCTTTACCCTGGTAATTCTTCATGTCCCAGGAACATGCAGCATCCATGTATCAACGTGTTGCCAGCAACATGCACATCGTATTTACAGCACTGGATGACTTGCAATGAAGGAGAAGCACTATAAGACCCCCTTTGCTAGAGGGAGTACCAGGACTACCCCACCAGCAGCTGGAGTCACCACACCATGTAGCAGAAGTCCCTCCTTCACCTAGGGAAACGGAGCTGGGCTGGTTCTTGAAATGACAGACAGCATATCTTCAGGTAGAGTTGACCTGTGCTCAGAGCAATTCCCATCCATCCACATACCTTCTCAGCCGTGTTTGGTGCCCCTTTCAAGTGAGGCCAGCTAGGCAGACCCACATAAACATGGGTGCCACTTCCCCATGCCTGAGAAGTCACTAGCTCCACAGTGGTGACATTGGCCAAGTCACCTGCACATAGCTGGTTACTCCTCCAGTGTCTGCCCATAATTACCCATTTGTGCCCAGAAGGGCAGGTAAGCTCTCCCACAATTTGCAGGAAATAATTACAGAGCAGCTCACCTTCCTGCAGCACAAAGCTCTTCCTGATAGGTCCCGGAGGCACTGGCAGCCTTACTCATGGTGGGTGACGTTTCCCAGCGTGATTCTCACACCCCAGCTCAGCCGTCCAGCCTGCTCCTGTCTGGAGCTGATCAGACCCAGGACAGCATGCTGCCAAGTTGAGGAGGAAGGGGAGGAGTGGACATGGCTCTGAATGTGTAAAGCAGCCCATCAAGAAATGCTTGTTTAACGCATGGCAGATTAGCTTGCCTCAGGAGTGAGCAGCTTCCGTAAATTAAACGGCTCCTCATGAGTCAGGAACCCAACCCTTTATTACAGAGCTTCATATTTTCAGAAATGGCAAAAAAAATATTAGGCATTCTGGAGAAGCTGTTTCATGCTGGTGTGGCCCCACTTCCCATTTGCTTGACTGGTTCCTGTGCCATGTCCACAGCTCACCAGCTCCATACATGGAGCAGCTGGAGGTGGTCTAGCGTGGTGCTGCCCTGGAAGAGGTGTCCTCCCACCCTGATCCTCCCCTGATATAGGAGTGAAAGACAAAGGCTGGTGACCTCTTATGCCAGCTTCGCTGAAGAGATGTCTTCTTAGCAGCTCCACCTGCAGTTCTCTTAACCTGGAAATGCCTTGAGTCTCACTTGTTGCTCTGCAGGAGCAGATGCAGGTCTCTGGTGGAGACACAGCATCCTTAGAAAGTCTCTTTACCAGTTTATGGTGATGCCTTAAGACACAGTGCCTGCCTTCAGCAGGTCAACATCACAGCCATGGCAGAGAGAGAGCTTGCATGTTGTCCTTGTCTGGTGATATGTGGTGATAGCATACAGCTGAGGGACTGCCCTCACCCCAGTCCATGGGTAGGCTGCAAGAAGCTGGGGAGTGGAACCTTCATCTTTCACCTGCCTCTAGCCCTGCTGTGTGGAAAGAGGTGAAACCCCACCCCAGTGGAGTCAGTGACCACCATCTCTCTCACAAGGCACCATGGGGCTCTTTTTATTTGGGTAGTTTAGCATGACAAACACCGTGGTGAGTGGAGCAGCCCACAGCCCATTGTCACCCCGAAGGCTCATGGGAGACCTTGTGGCCCTGCAAGCTGATGTCCACTCAGTGATGAGCCCAGTGCTTGGGCTCAGCAGGCTTTTTGGGGATGGGGGAGTTTGGGGATGGGGGAGTTTGACTGAGCACTGAGTATTTCAGGATATCCTTAGCTGCCTCACCAGTAACCTACTCACCGTGACATTGCAGAAGATGCTAGCTACACTACAGTCTTTTCAGAGATAAGTAAAACTATGAGAGAAGACTGGGAGAAAAGGCAGAGAGAAAGTCGAGGGAGGCAAGACCCACATTCTGAATGGTTTGGCTGGGATAGAGATAGTTTTTCTCCTTAGTAGTTATAATAGTGCTGTGCTTTGTATTCAGTATGGGATTTGGTATGAGAAGAATGTCAATAATACACTGATGTTTTCAGTTGTTGCTAAGAGATCAAGGACTTTTCCAACTCCTCGTGTTGTGCCCATGTGCAGTTGTACAAGAAGCTGGAAGGGGGCACAGCCAGAGCACCAGACTCAAATTGACCAATGAAATATTCCACATCATGTAACATCATGATCAGTATATAGAGGAGAGTTGGCCAAGAAGGAGGGAGTTCTCTCTCACCTCTAGGGCTGTGGTTTCAAGTCTTGTTTTTTCAGGATTTCTAGCTGGGAACTGTCTGGGTATCAGTTGGTGGGTGGTGAGCAATCGCATTGTGCATTACCCATTTGTACTTTCTATTATTGTGGTTTTATTTTATTTCAATTATTAAACTGGTTTTATCTCAACCTATGAGTCTCCCTTTACCTGTCCAATTCCACCTATACCCCAGGTGGGGGAGGATGGGTGAGCAGCTGTGTGGTGTTTGGCTGCCAGCCAGGTTTAAACCATGGCAACTGGTTTTAAACCGGTTTTAAACTGAAGTCAGTTTATGGGTCATCTATATACCTATTGAGATATGTCAAGCCTGGTCTCAGAAGGACTCGCTAGCATCTCCATTCATCACAGGGTCCCAGACAACTGGCTTGGCATCTGTAAGGAAAAAACTGTCTCTATCCAATCTGTCGCTGTTGTGGTATCAATGTCGAGTCACACATTTCTCCCCCAAAGGGTGGTTAGTAAGAAACCTTATCTTTATGGTTCACCCACTTGGGCAGGTTGCTTGCTTCCCAACCCCTTCCCCATTTCTCTCACTGTACTAGGAGCAGGTGACATCAGTAATTCAGGGATTTTATTGTTAACATTTGCTGGTTTTTATGTACCAGGGTGAGGTGGGATATGACTCCTCTGAACCATTAAGACCATGAGTTTCTCTATAATGCCAGCACCCAAAGGGAGTGAAAGCCTGGAAAGGGATACCAGGCAATGCATTTGCTGCCACCGTTTGCCAAGAGAGCCAGATCACTCGTTCACATCTGAATGGTTTTGCGGTCCCTTTCCTAAAAATGACACCCACAGGGAGTAAAATCTATGGGGACATGAAGTGCTAAGGCTTGGACAACTGGCCCAAGCCAGAGTTGACCTATAGATGAATCCTGTATATTTTATAACTGAAAGCCATTGTGCTAGTAGGTATTGTACTGTTATAACAACGCACTTATGCTGATGTAAAAAGTGCTAAAGCATTGAAGTACTGAAGCCTGAACAACAGGCCCCAAGCCGAAGCTGTTTAGTGTGGAATCATTAACAAAGTATGTAAACTCACTAGTGAAAGATGCAGCTTAGACAAAATATAATCAGGAGTGAGGAGAGAATGTATCCAACTTCCCGTGTTTGGCCTTGTTCAGGGCTGAGAACCCAAGTATCTGGCCTTGTCAGAAACTCCCTTGGTTTCCCCCCCTGAGCCCTGACCAGGCTTTGGGTGGAATCCAACAGGAGAATGAAACCAGAAATTTTCCGCTCAAAACAAAGGTGCCAGCTATTCTGGCTTGTTTATCTCTGGTATATAAGGCTGGACCCGCTCACAGCGACTTTGGCAGCCTCACCTATGTGTGGACGCACCGCGTAGGATTTCCCCCTTGCCGGGACAGGCTCTGCAAACCCTCGCTGTAACCGGGGCTGCCCAGCCACTGCGGGGCTGGGTGATGATAATATATGCAAGTGGTGATGTATTTTTCTTAATCTCCATTCTCTCTCTCGTGTAGTAATGATTTAATGCATTACCCTGTTTTTTGCTGTTTGCTGCTTTAAGTGCACTATTCTGCTTTTTCTTACTGCATGTTTTCTGTATTACACTGTTATCATTAGTAAAATACACCTGCTCTTTTCACTCTGGTGTCTGAGTTTAATTGGTATCCTTAATCAGCAGAACAGGACACTACTGGAAATGATCATGTACAACAGAGAATGCTGCAACTAAATTTATAATATTCAGCTGCTATAATCTGCAAACAGTGTAAATGCTAGAAGGAGGCAGCAGCCACCTTCCAGAACTGTTCTCAAGTACATACAAACAAGAGAGTCACTTGTCAGAGCTAAAGCAGGTGCACACTTCTGCTCAGCCCCTAGGAAGTCACAGTAAAGATTATCACCATGTAGATCTTTATAGAAAGATCATAGAATGGAAGATGAAAAATAACACGTTGTCTAGTCTAGTCACCCATCCGGCCCATATAACTGCAAAGTAAGTGATTTACACGGGGAAGACCAAAGGTTTAAAGCGTGGGGATTTTAACTAAAAACAGCAAAAGAGGCATGAAAAAAGCATGCTACCAGCATACAGTTCTTGTTTAGCTGCTGCAATAAAGAGAAACAAGGCTACAAATTACTTTCAGATCTGTGTATTTCCTTTTGGTTTAAAAACTACAGCCCAGTTTTCAGAACATTAAAAAAAGTCTTGCTTGCAGATAGGTTTTTATGATTTAAAAACACTGATTGAAAACATAAGTGAAGATATGCAGTTAGTGTGACAGGGTCCTTGGGGATGAGCAGCTTCATGCAGAGGTGTTTCGGGAATCTTTGTAAACCAGCGTTGCTACCCCTGGGTTAATTGGTTTCCCAGAGAGCACTCGCTGACACGGCATTTCATCCTACTGCAGGATTTCCCAGGAGGTTTGGGGACACAGTAAGACAAGGAAAAGCACGCGCTGTTCTGGAAGCAGGGCCGCCGCGCACCAGGAGCAGTGCTGCACGCTGTGCTTCGGTCTGTGATGCTGGGGTAGGAAAGGGGGCAGAGGAGGTGAGCAGCAGCTTGGCAAATCTCTTCTTGGCTGCTTTGTGTCTGCAGACACCTATTTATCCTGCGTAGGATGTGTGGTGAGGCTCTCCGAGTTTATTTTGCATGCAGGTCCCTCTGCTCAGTGTTCAAGGTGATGGGCTGTTGCTGATGCTCTCCAGGTCTGGGAGCAAACTCCCTGGGTGAGCACGCCTGCAGAGGAAAGCTCACATCCCCGGGCAGAAAGATGCATCCCAAAGGAGGCAGCACCCCACGGCACCCCTGCCTGCAGAGCCTCCCTGCTCTCCTGCAGGGCACATGGCGAATCCCCATATCCCCTGATTTCATGCACCAGGGAGGTTTAACTTCAAATCATTTTCAAGCTGTTGCTTTTCCTGAAGAAATTTTATTTTGACACACATCCTTGTGTTCAGCCACTTTGCTTCATAACAGCTCCTGCAGTTCATACCCCCAGGACTCTGTCAGGAAGATTTAGCTCGATGTTCAGTTTGAGTGGTCTTGTCTCTTCAGATGGGACTTGGCAAACAAACGTTCCTCTGTGAAATAAAGGATTTGGGCTCTTACCATGTGAGAGAGACCTCCTGAAAGGCTCTTTTATATGGAGCCAGAGAGACTACAGTGTCAGAGTTTTAAAGACAAAATACTGCTGGCAAAAAGGTACACAGACTTCATACAGGAGGGACCCTTCACACATTGGCAGCCTTTGAATTCAGCTTTTAAATAAAAGATTTGTCTTCAGACTGAAAAAGTGATGCCTTTTATGAGTAATAAGGCATAAAGCAATTTTTTTTTTTTTTCTGGTTGAAACTACCATTCAATATAAAATAAGCTGGCTCTTGACTTATTAAAAAGCCAAACTCATATTTTGCCTTGGGAAAATAACACATCATCCAGCTCACCAGTTTGCAGATGTCTGAAAGATGAGGGTATTGGTGCTGCTGAGGCTGGGATTAGCTTCTATGTCACTGAGGGAGTATGGTTCATGTCCTGGGCTACAGCACTTATCAGAGATGATGAGATGGAAGCTGATGGTGAGTCTCATTGCTGGGAATTGCGAGTTGTTAAGAAGTTTTACTTTGCAAGTATGTATTAAGCATTTGGCTTTTAACAAAGTTTTTTCATTTCTGGTATATTTAAATCTATTAGGTATATAAAGTTATTTTGATGTTTTAATTTTTTCTTGCATTATGATACAGCAAGGTCTGAATGTGAGCAATGTCCAGCAGGAAGCCTCATGTATTTTTGTGCAACCTGAGGTGTTATCTGCTACCCTTTGTGGTTCTCGGGGTCCCCCTTTTGCACTCCCTGCTTGACCACCAGCAGGTCCGTCTCCCTCCAGTCAAGCAGCCCCATGGCAGCAGCCCCCAGGGCCAGCTCAGCTTTGCCTCCTTGGAGGCTGCAGGGCATAATTTTCTTGTCTGGGGCCACTTGGGCTTTTGGACAGCTAATAACTGTGGAAAGTGCTTCCTCCACGGGAAGGTGCCAACACGGTAGAGCAGCTCCTGGGGTCACAACGGGTCTTCTGCTCTCTTAAATACACAGGGACTAAGCAGAGAGGGAGGTGATTCTCCTCCTCTACTCAGCTCTTGTGAGACCCCACCTGCAGTGCTGTGTCCAGCTCTGGGGTCCCCAACATATGAAGGACATGGACCTGCTTGAGCAGGTCCAGAGGAGGCCACAAAGATGATCAGGGGGCTGGAGCACCTCCCCTACGATGACAGGCTGAGTTCGGGTTGTTCAGCCTGGAGAAGAGAAGGCTCTGGGGAGACCTTATAGCGGCCGTCCAGTACTGAAAGGGGCTACAGGAAAGATGGGGAGGGACTCTTTGTCAGGCAGTGTAGTGATAGAACAAGGGGTAATGGTTTTAAACTGAAAAAGTGTAGATTTAGACTAGATATAAGGAAGAACTTTTTTCCTGTGGGAGTGGTGAGACACTGGCACAGGTTGCCCAGAGCAGCTGTGGCTGCCCCCTCCCTGGCAGTGTTCCAGGCCAGGCTGGACGGGGCTTTGAGCAACCTGGGCTAGTGGAAGGTGTCCCTGACCATGGCAGGGGGGTGGAACTAGATGATCTTTAAGGTCTCTTCCAACCCAAACCATTCTATCATTCTATGATTCACACTGATACTCGATCCACTGCAAGCCCTTAAAGACCAGATTTCCTCAGAATGTGAAGCACTTCCGACACCTGTATTCTTCTCTTATGTTTTCCAGCAGTATTACACCCGGGAGGTTTTGGTGCCAATGCTGCTTGTGATTAAAGTACACCACAGGTGCCTTTCAGGGAGCCAGGAAAATCCATCTATGCTGTGAGCATCAACTGGCACTGAAACCCATGCAGGTCATTCTCAAGAAAAACTGATACAACGGGCTGACAGGACAGGATGGCTTCAGAAGTCTCAAGGAAGAAACTGATGACTCAGGCACCCCTGCCCAAGCTCACCAAGTGAGCAGACAACAGATCCCAGCACACACAGGATCTGCAAAGTAAAACTGTCAGCTCATAAAGCACTTGCAGCAGTGCCCTCCATGTGTGCGGCACATGTTCACCGTCTTCTCTGTAAAATAATTAAAATAATTGTGGGACACAGCACCCTTATTGCTGTCTTACATCGACCAAAATCCTTGTGTCATCTGCTCTTGCCAAGGGAGCACCTTTTTCTGACACAGGGACAGGTGAAAGCTGTGGAGTAACATCTGTAACGGGGAGGGGGGGGGGAAGAAAAGACCTGGATCTGCTTTTCTTAGCACCTTATTTGCTTAATATGTTGTGAGAGAAGGGACATAAATATTTTGAAGGTGTGTATTCTCAAAGTGTTTCCAGAAGTACCTTAACTGCAGCTGTCAGTAAGGGATACAAAGAAAACCTCCCATTTCTGGACATTTTTAACCATTTGCTGTGTCTTTCTCATTAAAAAAAAAAAAAAAAAAAGGCAGAGAGCTAACAGACAGAAGGAGAAGTTCCTGATGGGATTAGGTTTGAAGTCACATCCAAACCTTGTGGCCACTGAAGAAAACCCCAGGAGAAGAGAGCCAGCAGTCAGCAGGATGGGAAATCAGGGTACTCCGTTGAGGAGAAGCTGTGCGGGAGTTGCCGTGAGCGCCTTGCCTTTCCCTGGCACTCACTGGGGAAGCTGGGGTGCCCCTGGGGGTGCCAGCATGCCGAAGACCATCCTGACACATATTCAGGCCAAGACTTCTGGTTGCCTTTGCATAACACTATGACAGGCCATGCTGTGTATCAGTGAAAAACATATGTAGGCATAACACATCCAACACCTTGTGCAAAGCACTTGGAAAAGGAGGAAAAACATAAAGAGCAGTTGCAGCTCTCCTTAATTTACACCTTTCCTTGAAGGTTGTGGTAAACAACAGCAAATGCAGTGAGGAGGGGAAGGCTGCAAGTGGCTTTGCAGCAGCCCGCTGCCCAGTGTGCGCTTCCCTTCTCCCAGGGCAGAGGTGGCCAGGACCTGGGAATGGGAATCCTAACAATTTTCAAGAGCACACCACTGTGTGGTGTCCATCGGCAACCTGAATGGACGCTTGGGCTTCGTCCATGGGGATTTCTGCCTGGATGTGGAGAGATTTTGTTCCTTCTGCACTGGTGTGCCAGGGCAGGAGAGAGGGGGATAGCGTGGGCAGCCATGCTGACGCAACGTTGTGCATGAAACCGCACCCAAGTCATGCTCCCGACAGCCCGTGGCTCTGCTGCCTGGCCATTGCCCCAGCCCCCTCAGGCCACAGGCCCCCCATCATGTCCCCCTGCCATGGGCTCCCCCGGTCCTATGGCAACTGTGGAGCTGTGACCTATCAGTGGACCCATGATGTCATAAGGTGCCCACTGGAAGGCTGCAAGAGCACCTGCAGCTCTGCTCACATGCTCACTTCCAGACAAAACTCGAGGCAATTTCCCCCCAGCCCTGCCGAGTGCAGGCTGCCACAGCTGTCTTCATGCCCTGATGAGCTTTGTAGCATGATGATGTCATTGCACTATCGCCTTTTGGAAGATGCCAAGCAGGATTTGAGGCAGGTGGAGAAAGAGATGCAGAGGCAAATGAAGCTGCTGGACCTGCACCTGCAGCAGCTCGACGAGGAGCTGTCTGCATCCTGCCCGTGCAGCCCCACCATGCACCCCTGCTGCATGTGCCAGCCCAACCAGGAGAGAAGGGCCCTCACCGCAAGGATGGATGTGGAGAGAGAACTGGGCAGGTAACAAATATTTGCCTGCTTTCTATGGGCATCAGCACCCTTTCAGGCACTATGAGGGAAGGTTTGGCATCAGTATCAGGAGCAAAGGACATTAACCATCTGGCAAACTGCATCTAAAGTACACAACTAGATCCAAAGCTGTTCAACTGTGAAACAAAGTCCACCTTCGACATATATTCAGCTTAAGTATGGTAAACACATAATTATACTCATCAGTAGCCAAAATGTGCCTGGATGCAGTGGGGTGCAGCAGTAATGCACCACAGATGTGTCTATATTTTTCCAGCTCCCTAAGTTTCAGGTTTTCTACATCTCCATTTTGACCACTGGTGTGATGACTTTATTTTGTTAATGGAATTCAAGATTGACTAGTAGAGATAAAACCCAAAGGTAGTCCTACAGGAAGGGAGCTGTTGAATGATGAAACCTTACCATTTGGGTTAAGGAACAACCAGACAATGAGACCCCTGAGAAGTCCCTTGGCTCCAAGGTGTGATTCTCTTGCTGCATTTGTGGCATTGGTATTTTCTCTGGTATTTTCTCCCCAAACTCAAGTTTTTGTCTGGGTTCTCTTGTGTTGCACCTGGAGATGATGAGACCTTCATCTTGGCAATTAAAAATGTGACATTTTTGTTACCCATAGAGCAGCAAGTATCATCCCACAGTCTACCATGTGTGTTATCTGCTGGGTGCAATAAAGTTAGAGGAAAAAGGAAAAAACCTGACCCCTGTGTTAATTTTACACGGACTTCAGCAAATCCTAAAGTTGTTGTGAGATTAAATTTAGCTGCAGCTCATGCAGAGTGGTCAGGTAGCAGTCCCAGGTGTTACAGGGCTGGTGTGTGTGTCCAGATTTTCATCAGTGTGTTGGGTACCAGAGCTGGGCAGGTGCAGCATTCCCTTGCAGAATCATTGCACAACAAAATCCCAGTGAAAGAATGGAAATTTAGTGCTGGGTCTCAGGATGGGTCATGGGATGTCAGGGCATGCTCTCCCTAAGCAACAGGCTCTCTGGCCCTGCAATGCTCAGGAAACTTGCTGGTTTGAACACAAACCCATACCAGTGCCATCTGAAACCACACCACTGGAGGATTTTTCAGCCCGTCATGCTGGGGAGTTCAACCATCCCCTTCCCACAAAAAAATGCTGAGAAGGACCAATTCTCAGTACATTTATTCTCTTCTGACCAGCAATACAAAAAAGATCAAAGGGGCAGGTGGAGGATCCAGCTCTCGGAGAGCACAGAAAATGCACCTCAAAATCACCACACCAGGTTGACTCATTGCAGGCTTTAAGTAGGATTGCTGAAATGGGTGTACCTTGCTAACGAACCACTCATTAGGGATTTCTCACCTTAGTGGTCATGCCATTCCCTCATTGCTTGCTCTGCTTCCTCTTCCATTGCATCCATTATCATTTTAATTTGGTACCTTTGTCCAATTGAGCTGTTATAACTGAGGTGACCCTTCCATTGTCTATTTTATAAATGGTTTGAATAAGAGCCAGACTTCTGGTTGAGCAGTTGCTGTTTGACAGTATCAGAAATCATTTTAATGGCTCAGTGAGCCTCCAGACCAGATCTGCAGGAGCATTTGGGGTTTTTTTGCCAGATGTGTCTCCTATCCACTGATTGCTTTGAACAAAACTACTAACTGGAAAATGCGATCTATTGTAACTATCCATTTAAAATGTAGGACAAGGCATCAGAGGGACACACACAACTTCGTGAGTGTATGTACATGTGAAAGAGAAGTGCTGGCTTCTCTGTATCTAGGTGAAAGAACACAATTGCTCCATCCCAAGAGGGGACACTGAAACACTTCTGACTGCTGTGGCCTGCAGATGGGAGCTCCTTCTGATGGTGCAGACACCACCCCAAGTGCATGAAGATGAATCCAATAGTTTCCTATTTACTTCTCTTGTCCTTAAGGTGGTCCACCCATTCCTCTGTGAGTTGGACTGAAAGACTGTCCTCTTGTTTTTATTCCAGCACGCAAAGAAGACTTAACAGATTATCGAACTTTTCCCATGATAACAAGCTTTTGGCTTTGATGGACATGAAGGGTTTTGACCCCAAGGAAGTCACTGTAACGGTGAAAGACGGGAAGGTGAAGGTGTTAGCGGAGCACAGGGAGGAGCACGCAACTGCAGAAGGGAAGGAGTATAACTACAGAAGCACCATGAAGGAAATCAGCCTGCCGCCGGGAGTGAGCAAGGATGAGGTGACCTACTCGCTGGGACCCAATAGCATCATGAAGATCGAAATAGCATGCAAGTGCTACCCTTGTCTCCTGAGCCGCTGAGCTGCAGCAGGGAGCAGCACCTGGGCACAGTTGTTCCTCTACCACATCCCTCCTCCCCATCGGCTTTAGGTCTGTCCCACCAACTGTGAGCCAGAAGCTCCTCGTGCCTCTTCCAAAATAAAAGACAGCCCTCTGAGCAGATGTGTGTGGGCCTCATTTTGAAGGGGTTTGGTGGACAAAAGGGGGATGCCAGCAGGAAAACACAGAGATGGTTCTGGGCATACTTGGCTGCGGTCACTTTCTGGGTACCAAAGGCACAGCCAGAGATAGTGTGATTCAGGGAGGTTATTGCTGTTGTGTACAATCTCATGGATTTTAAGGGCTGAAAAGCACCATTTATGATCAGTCACATTTCTATAAGGACACTTCTCTCAATCCCATCACTTCAATTTGAGCTGTAGGGTATTTCTAGGAAGAAAACCTTGATAATAAACACCTTGAGGGGAGGAGCCTCCTCCCAAAAAAATGAGCTGTACTGTTTGTCCCCTCAGTTTGGTTCTTGCAGAGGCTGCCCAGCCAGGAAGAGCCATGGTTGAAGGACAGAGACCTTTACCTTAGAAGATGTTGGGTCTATGGCAGAGTGCTTACTAGCAGTGGAGGGGATGACCAAAGAATTTCCTTCTGTAGGAATTGATAGCTCCAGGAAAACATTTCTCATGTTGGCAGGAGAATTGTCAATATATTTTCTTAAAGGTAACATTAACAAAATTTAAGGTCCAAAGTGGGACCTTGCATAGCCACAGTCCTGACTCTCCCTGAGCACAGGGACCAGCAGGATCAGCAAGGTGGGAGTGACACCAAGGGACAGCCTTGCAGGGGGACTGCACCTGCTGCCCTGGCCTCAGCACTAGGGCATGCACTCCTGTGGCAAGCAGCATTAGCTTTCCCTGCAGAAAAGCATGTAACAAGACAATATACCTTGCAAGCCTCCTGGGAAAGTGACCACCACCTGATTCAAGCTTCTTGAGCCCTTGGGGCTGAGGGGAGAAAGGTTGCCACCTCTTTTTGTAGGCAGATTTTCCTGACAGGGAATCTAATGCTTTAGGTTGTGCTGGTGCAGAAACAAACCTCTGACGTTAAGTGACCTATCAGGGGAGAGGGTGGGCAGCCTGTGGGGCAGAGCTGTGTATGTGTGCTGCCCGCTTGAAACCCCTCAGAGTGGGGTGTCATCCCCTGCCATTAGCCTGGCTGAGAAATGCACTTGTTCCCAGTGGCACAGAGGGACCTCGGCCCCCACAGGACCCCTGCACTGCTGGGGCAGTGCGACTCTGGCAGCCGAGGGGTCCCCGGTGCTGGGGGCTCCCGCCTGCTGCTGCAATGGAGATATTACCCTGGAAACACTCATGCCTAAAGAAAGCAAAGCCAGTCCTTTATTTTCGGCCTGCAAACAGCCAACCCTGCTTTTGCAATTTACATTCATCGTCTGAAGGTGGTGAATCAGAGAGGATGAGTTACAAAGCAGTGAGTCAATAGCACGGAGCACCACAGCTGGAGGAGACCCCCAGCTTCACCACCCCCTGCTCCTTTCCTCCTGGCTGGAGACACGGAGACATTCTCCGGCAAGGAGCAAAACCATCCCTGTCCATGCGTTCCGAAGGCTCAGAACAGCCCTCTGTGTCGATTTGATCCCACTTGGACTGGTGAAGTCAGCAGCACCTCACTCTCCAGTGGAGTGAACACAGCCCCTTAAGGCAGCTTGCTGCAAGCATTTCCCCAAAATCAATGCCACTGTGAAACACCTTCTCCAGTCAAATATCCCAGCAAACATTTGAGGTTCAGTTTGTCTTGGCCATAACCAGGCCGGTAATTTAAGTTTGGTGCAAGAAATGAGCTGCTTCTGGCATGTTTTCAGCATCCAGCTAGCACTGAAAAAAAAATTGATAATAAATTTTAAGCTATCTGGGTCAGTATAGAACCATACAACCATGGAACAGTTTGTGTTGGAAGGGACCTTTAAAGGTCATCTAGTCCAACTGCTTTGCCACGGGCCAGGGACATCTTTCACTAGATCAGGTTGCTCAAAGCCCCATCCAACCTGATTTTGAACACTTCCAGGGATGAAGCACCCATAATTTTTCTGAGAACCTGCTCCAGTGTCTCACCACCCTCATCATAAAATATGTCTTCCTTATGTCCAATATAAATCTACCCTCTTGCAGTTTAAAACCCCTTGTCCTGCCATTACAGGCCTTGGTAAAACCTCTCTCTCCATCTTTCTTATAAGCCCCCTTTATAAATTGAAAGGATGCCTATGCACAGGTAGCCTGATTCTGCTGATGTTGGTCAAGGACATTTACAAATAAGCCACATGTCAACTAGGAGACTGCAAGGGAGCCTCCAGTGAGAGCTGTCAGCAGGGATGGGGACTGGGGATGCTACAGACCCCCAGAGAAGACCATCTTCTTACAAAGCAACCCATCGAGTGATAAAGCTGAAACTCCTTTGGGATACAGTTTTCTCACTTCGTAACTATTTCTACAGAAGGTGTCTAAGTGTGCAGAAGAGATATGTATTTCAACACCTCCCATCTACCTGTGACTTCAGACTTGCAGAATATATCGAGTCCTGCAGTGATTATAGGACTGACTATGACTGCTCTTATCCTTATTGCTCATCCTTTAACACATGTTCTTCACACTTTGTTCCTAAATTAGGCTCCTAACACCAAACTACACTCCTGAGCACCAAGACTTCATTGACAGATATGACTTCATTCCCAGATTTCAAGACTAGAAGGCACCACCATATCATCTGGCCTAATCTCTTATAGTATCTTATACCACAAAAAACTGCCCAAAGTTTAACTTCCAGGAAGATATCTAGTCTTTATTTGAATACTTCAGGAGAAAGATTCCAGGACACAGAATCCAGCACCTCTCTTTGTGTTTTGCTCCAAGGGCTAATTTCCTTGTGATTAAATGTCATGCCTTGTTACTAACGCAAGATTGTCTGGCATCATCAGTTCTTTTGGTTTTTTGCTCTGCCAGATGACAAAGGCCCTGGGAAGCTGATTTTGTGGTAACTCAGTAGCAGCTATGAACTTCTACATTGTGAGCAAGCCACTTCTCAATCTTGAAATTCTGGAGTTTCTCATTGTAAGACATGATGTCCAACTCATTTTTATCTCATTCTTGGCCCCCTTTTTCGTGTTTTCGGTGCCCTTGGCAAAGGTGATGACCAGGACTGGCTGCAGTAATTCCCTCTGCTCCACCAATACAGTGTATGGAAGTAGAAACACAGCGCTGGCTCTTTTATTGTCTTCCCAAGTTGGAAAGGTCTCTGTATCTTTCCGATGCTGCATTGCACAAGGTTCTCCTGCCAGACAACCATTTCGCTCTTGGACTCACTGAAGGGTCCCCCATTTGCAGGCTGAAACCCTGGAAGGGGGACTTTGTTGCTCCTCCTCACACCGCAGATGTGGAGAAGGGAACATGAAGAAACATCTGGCGGGAAGCACACTTCTGTTATTAAAGGAAGGTTTAGGAAAAAAATCACTTAGTTCATATTTTTTCTTACAGAAATGAGCCACAAATAGCCATTTTCTCCTACTGATTAGGACTCCTATCATTTAAATTCAGAGAGGCCTTGCAGGCTCGGAGGCACATCTTCCTAATTCTTTATTCATTTTATATCTCAGGAACGGCTAGCCTTAAGCCCTTTTCTATAGGGTCCATAAGAAGAAAATGTGCCAGTCTTGTGAATACCTACATGCTGTAAATACCTTGGTACATAGCCAAAACATTCTCCAAATCCATACCCTCCAAATACTGCTTTGCTGAGAGTTCATTAAATGAAAATACCTTTGGAAAACCACCACTGAGACAGCAAGACACTCTCACATCGGCATTTCCCTAAAAGAAATTCTTTTGCCACTAGGTGGCAGATTTTTTTCTTTTTTCTTTTTTTTTTTTTTTTAGATTTACCGCTCTGTAACCCTGTTTTAAAAAGCAAGCCCGATGAAGGTGCTGTTACAAAGCTACAGGACTGGGACACACTGCAGCTGGCATTTTTCTTTGCAACGCTACTAGCGAATGAACAGAAGTGCAAGAGTTAGACCTGTGGTTTGTGATCGTAGTCGTGCAGGAGTCCTCGCAACAGACCACCATCACATTAGGTAGGTTTCTACACTAGATTATATGGACCTCCAGTCCTGCAGCATTTCCCCCAGAGTACATACAGCTCCTGGGTAAGTTGAGTTTCATTTGCCTCAGCAGCCCAGCTTTACCACAGCTATTACCCCATTAGGGGCTCCCAGGAGTTGATGTATTCTTCAGCATATTGTTACAACAAGTTATTTTGGGGGCCATTTTTGACCATCCTCATATAGCAGATACCCTCTCTGAATTCCCTGGCACAAGGAAGATGCCCAAGAGGACGATTTGGCTCAGTAGTTATAAACGTTAGTACATTCTTGAACTCTAGCCTTATCGGGCAATTTATAAATAGCCAGAGCCCTAGCAATTTGTAACGGCAGGTCATCTGAGGATGTGAGCGCCAGACCTGTCTTTGGTCATGAATCTCTAGGAGTTTTGCTACAGCCAGGCAGGGTTTAGGTGTAGAAATGTTTCTCTCCTAGCTACTGCAAAACTGGGGAGAGCAGCACCTAAGTGGGAAGGTGCAAAGCGATCCTGGCTTTCCTCTCCTCGTGTGCCAGTGCGCTGCTGCTCCTGAGAGCACGGCACTGCCCCGGGGAAGCGGCTGCCCCTCGCTCTGCAGGCAGTGCCAGCACGGGAGGGCTGTTCCTGCAAAGGAGCAAGTTGTTGCCTGTCACAGGGCCCAGCCCCGCTCTTCACATCTCCGTTCCTCGTCCTCTGAGCAGCAGCATGGTGAGGCTGTTGGGATCACGCCAGCCATGCGGGGCCGGTGCAGCTATCTTCTACAGCACCTCGACGTGAGGTGAGGTACTTCATCCATCCATTTTATTTGTGCTTAAAGTTAAATTTAACCATTGTCCCTGCTAAGCTGTTTGGCACCTCAGTCTCTTAGATAAACTTTCCAAGCCTGTTTTCTATCACCTTCCCCGGAGAAAGCACTAAGAGTTTAGAAAACAGAGGAGGACCCATGGCTTCAAGCCTGCCTCTGTACCAAAGACTCGGTGGATTTTTTGTCATTCTGAACCCTGCGCTTGTCACTGTAAGAGTCGGTCAGAAGATCAGCATTGTCTCAACATAGTCATCGGGGACATGGACAGTGAGGTACCCGACAATGGCCTGCATGGAACACGGTTGCTGATCCCTGGAATGGAATGTGGTGCAAAGGCTCCTGAATGCAGAACTGTGTGGCACAGCGAGTGCTGTGCTGTTCTCCTGAGTACTGAACCGTGTGGTGCAGGGACTGCAGTGGTGTTCTTCCGTGCCTGAGCCATGCAGTACAAAGAGTGCTGGGCTATTGTTCGGTACCTGGGCCTAGCCAGAGCTGTTAGAGATAATCGCATAGCCACTGTCAGAAAAGATGGATTGCAACTGTTGCCATAACATCGATGAAGAAATCATGAACTTTAGATGAACTTTGCTTCATAATAATACCAAAACACACCTCCAAGACTGACCACACCTTGGACACTCCCCCCTGTGCATGCACGATGGCCTCGCTCGAGAAGGGCAGAGATATGACGATTGAATTCTGAGAAGGGTGGAGACGCCTGAGGCAGAGGTGGAGCAAGGTGTGTTACTAAGTATAAAAGATTACTTCCGTACAACGAAAATTTGAAGCTTCCCCACCAAGGAGCACGACGATCAATGACGCAGCATCAGCTGGACCCGGGACCATTAGGGCATCTTGAGATCAGCAGTGGTAGCTATAATCTCTCTTCCTTCTCTCTCCAAACTTAATTTTACTTTTCTCCTTTTTTTCACCCATCTCTAACTATCGTGTGCCGCTTCACAGGCAGCACAATAAAGTTTTACTCTTTGATTACTGCTATCCCCTTTGGTGTTGGTTACCTTAATTTTGCACTTTTGAGATCTTAGCAAATGAATGATCACGAGTCCACTGAGTGCACCCTGATGGTCACCTCATTAATAATCCTGCACTGAATTTAGGTTAGGAGTAAGCTGATCCTTCCAGCGTGCTTGGTGTGACCATCAAGAAGCTGCCACCTCCATGAGTGTGGAGCACTGGGCCTTGATCTTCCTCTTTCACCCTGCAGGTCCCTTTCCTGGTCCATTGAATAAAAAGTTAGTTTTCCATCTCTGGCTGTCTTCTAATTCCCCCTGCCATCCCATTCATCCCACTCCACTTCAATTGCTGTAGGTCAAGCCTTTCTTTTGGCAAGTGATGTATGGGGTTTTCTTCTCTTGAAAGATGAAGTGCCTTGCTAGAGCTGAAATCCCAGTCTAGGTGAAAAAGGCTTGGCTGTCCCTGAGGTTATCCTCTCAATTGCTCTATTACATGTATGTGGTGTGAAATCATACCCATGTAATAGTCATTCTTGATTTCAACTTTAATTACAAACAATAGTAGGTGTCTCAGCTCTTTGGTCCCTCATGCTAGTCCCGAACTTGAGGCATTGCATCTAGTTTTAAAGGCCTGCAAGTGAAAATAATGCTATAATTTAAAAAGCTGTAAACCATTAACCAAATTACAGGTAAAATCATCATCCCCTGCATCTTCCCAAAACAGATTTTAACTTGCCAGAAGGATAAAATGCAGCCTTTTTTTTTGTTTGTTTTTTGACACAGCTTTGTGCGTCTATGCCTGTGTGTGCAGAAAAGCCTGCAAAAGGGAGAGCTGCCAGGGCTCTGCCTCATGGTCTTACGAGTGGATGTGGCACTTCAAAACATATCAACAGAGAAAACAAAATCCCCTCCCACTGAGGTCTGGGCCCCAAAGCCCAGGTGGATCCCAGATCCAGACTGAGCTGAGAGGGGCCTGCAGCAGCCGGAGCACACGATTGGGTAGTGACAGTACTCGCCCCATCCCCTTGTGTCCCCCACTGCCCTGGGGTTGTCATCTGGAGGGTCACCAGCTGGTATACACCCTATTTTTTTATGTCATAGGATTGTGTGCTTGCAGGCACAGGACTGGGAACACCACCCAGAGCATCTGGCTGAGGCCTGATAAACATTTCATGTAGAATTTGAGCCAAAAGTTATGTCAGTGGGAAGGCAGAGAGACCAGGAGAGCTTGCCAGCGTACTCACAACCCAGCAATGAGCAGTGTCACACTGGGCAAAGTGCTCGAGCCCTGGGAGACCCAGTGCTCAGGGCTGCCACCGGGACAAGCCCTCGCCAGAGCCCAGCACTGGCAAGCAGGGAGAGAAGGCTCCATGTCGCTGCAGGGGAACAGAAAAGGGATAGAGGAGGGATTGGGGCCCAGCAGATATGCTGAAGACACTCGACCCCAGGCACAGTCCCCGTCAGAGCATCTCCAAGGTGCTGCAGAATCCATTGCCTCCTGCTCTGGCCAGCAGCGACTCCCACTGCTGTGTGTGTCTTGGCTTCTCCCTCTCTTTTGATTACCTAGAAATGTTTAAATATAAGTAGAATCTGCAGGATGAAGTAAAGGTGACTGGTGTAACAGATGTGAAGTTTGAGAACAAGTTGGGAGTAAGGAACACGTGCACATAAATCGTTAAAATCAAAGAGCATCCTTTGGTGGGGAGGCAGTAGAAGAGAATGATTGAAAACAGCATGCTATGTAGCGGGCAATAAAAGCAGGATGTAGCAGTTATGCAGCCTTGCTGACTGCAAAATACAAAAAGGCTGCAGGGAGAAAAATACATAAAAATGCCAGCACTTGGGGTCCACTCATGGCAGGCCCTGAGCACTTTCTATTCCCACTAAATTTCCTGGACTATAACTGCACACAGCACAACTGCACCGTTACTGTGAACACCTGCAGAGTGAATCCCCTTGGAGAAACGGTGAGATATTTATACGCCCAGGAGTGAGGGTTACTGCTCAGAGCCAAGAGCACACTGTGCACAGAGAGGGCCATGCCGGCAAGGCTGCAAGCATCGGCGTCTGTGGGGCAGGGCCTTCTGTTTCGGCACTCCATGTGTGATCCCTCACAGCTCGTGACAGAAACCCCTTCACCATGCTCTCAGGTGCTGCAGTGAATAGCAAAGCATGCAGAAAACTCAGGCAGTGTCAAAAACCTACCTTCCCTGACCAGGTCCCCAGCCCTCCTTGGCTGCTTGGTGTGCCTCGAAAGCCAGACATTTATCTCGAAAACCAGGGCTGTCACCCGCAGAGATTTATAGATATTAATGCACCAGTGTAATGTGATCCTCACCCCAATATTTAAAAATAGCCCAAGGGACTGGCCCATGTAAACTCCAAGCCTTCCATTCTAGATTGGGTGCCCGGTTAGCACAATGACATTTTAAATGTGATGCAGCTGACTTAATCATAATATGGTGATTTTTTTTTCTAGAGCATTAGATTAAAACATCAAAGTGAACTGGAGGAAGCACTCACTGTTTACTCTGCAGAGCAGCTACTAAAGGAGTAGGAGCAATGCTTGTACTGCAGTATTATTCAACCATTTATGTGTTCTTACTTTCCCCCAGAAAACAGAGGTAAAGCAAGCCACAACATGGCAGAGGATTACTACACGCATGAGGGGAGAAGCAGTAAATATGTCAGTAAACACTGGCCAGACTGGGGCCCCCAGGGCTGGGCATCCTGCGGGTTCCTAACAGAGCTTTGTACAGGCTGCCCGTGGTCCCCGGAGGCAGGGGTCCTGCTGCCTGCAGCTTGTGCCCTGCCTTCACGGGAGCTCCTGAAAACTGGCATCCATCCTCCTGGCTCCAGGTGGGGACAGCACAGGGATGCTTGTCCTGCACTTCCCAGGCTTTGCACCCTCAGTGTTGCTGAGCTCCTTCAGCACTGGTCCACCCAGAGATGTTAATAATGAGAAGAGCAATTTTCCTGCTCCTGGGTACCCACTTTGTGTGGCTGCAGGGTCGGGTACACACCAGGAGCCCACTTAGCCTCTCCTCCCGGGGTGCCTGCAGCCTGCTGTGGAAGTGGGATAAACTACTTCAATCCCACCACACGCATCCAGAGCCCTTGCACGGAGGAGCTAGCAAGGGCAAACGTGCCCTCCATGTTTGGGGGGGATTTTCCAAATCCTTAAAGAGGTGGTCCATCATCCTGATAGCAAACAAAGAGGACTGAGCCAGAAGCCAACACAGTCCTCAATGTGAGTGCGTGCTTCTGGGAACCGCAGCACACAGAGCAGCATGTAGGGGATGCAGCCAGATGTTTTGTCGCGCTTACTTCATTTTGCCTAAATGCTTGAGCTGTATGGGAGGTCTGAGAGGAAACCCATGGCTCGCCAGGACTGCACTCCCGCTGCTAAGCCCTGGCCCTGTGCCCTCAGGTACCATGCGCAGGAAAGCCAATGCAGCAGAGACTGGCTTCAGCCAGACGCTCACTCTGGTAAGATTTACATGTGAGGTAGAATCTGGTTTAAAAGAGATTTAAAAAATGAACTCATGTAGCCAGGGAGCAGAGGCATGCATTGGCTGTCAGTGTGTCAGTTGGCATCAGGCATCTTTGCAGGCAGCACAACCAAAACCTGCCTTCTAACAGCCTACTTGAAAGGGATCTATTGGTCACGGCCTGTCCCCAGGGTGCTGGTGACCCTGAAACAAAAGATGCATCTTGTCTGCAGCCAGATTATTGTGGCCACTGCTCCATGCCGGGTAGCCTGAGCTGTGCCACATCCCTAGCAGCTGGAGGCAGGAGTCACCCAGGATGAGGAGCTATGACACTCAGGCTATGCACAGCACTGGGACCTTTCTGTTTTTCTGATCATGATTTAATGTCAGAACAAGGGTAAGGTTGACCAACTGTGTCAGAAAAAAACACCCAGGTTCAGATCAGGATTCCTATAGAAAAGCCAGGCAGGGACTTGAGAACATTGGAGTCCTCATGTTGGGAGATGCTGAATTCTCAGGCTGCCTGAGGGCCACATTCAGTACCTAATCGTTTCAGCAGAAGGCTTATATGTCTGAGACCCAGCACAGCGTGGTAGAGAGAGTGCTCAAATCTATATTTCATCTGAGGAAGAAAAACCATGAATGAAATATTAAACGAGTAAAGAGTAGAGGTTCTAAACAACTTCAGAAGAAATCAGAGTGAGGGACAAATTTAAAGCAAGAATATTAAACTGCATATTAGGAGGAGAGCTGACTTTGGAGCAATGCAAACAGGGAAAGAGTGCGCAGGGAGATCCCATCAAGGACTGCCCAAATAGTCTGCCCCCAACAAGGGGAGAGGCACAGGCTTTGGGATACATCTGTAAGCAAACCCAGGCTGCACCAAAAATACTTCACTCCTGCAATCTCTCCTCACTAGAGCACAGCAAGATTCCATTTTTGGCCAGTCATCCATACCCAAGGGAGAAAACAGGTCCCAGGGGCCTCTTCAGTTCCTGGTAGAAAAAGCAGTGGCCCAGAGCCAGACCACAGAGCGATGTGAAGGCAGGCAATGAAGGGAACATGCTACCGATAGCTTTGGTTGCTGCTGATGTGTCATGGCAGTAGTGGATTCCTCTCACCAAATACTGGAGTTGAGCACAAGATTTAGCTCAGTTTAAGGATAACCAGCTGAGATTTAATGGTCTGAAATACAGGGTATAGAACTAGATGACCTGATGATGCCTGTTAGTCTGAAAGGCTCATTAGCTTCTCCTGAGCATACATCCATCCTGGGCCAGTCCCTCCACAGGGAGTAGGAAGGAGCTTCCATCCATACCCTGTCAATGACAGCAGTAGCTCGAATCCCAGCATGGTTCATTTTCTGTAAGGGAACTTTTGTCTTTAAAATCAGAAATAAATTAAATTACTAATTAAACACCTTCTTGCACAACAGATATCTCCATACAAGAAAGTTTAATCAGCTCTTAATTCCTAAATCACCTCAATACATCTTGTAGTCCCCTGAAAAAGCCTTTTTCTAGAACTTGAAATCCAGCTCTTCCACCAACACCCTGGGACACCTCTGTTTTGGAGACATGTAAATCTGAGGCTTGGGATCTGTGCAGGAGTGTTTCCTGATGACACCCCAGAGACCTGACTTCATCTATCTCATTGTGGGGGCTGACTTGGAATAGAAACGCCATGTGTCACCTTTCCTTCTTGTCCACTTTGTTCTACCTCAGCGGGACCCACTTAAATTCAGGTGACTTTCTAGACTCCAGCTTATTCTTTCTGATCCATTAACAGCTTTCTACCTATCGATCTCTTCCTCTTCCAGTTTACAAATGAAGAACATTTTGCTTCCAACATTTCATGCGGGCAGACCCATGAGATCTGGCAGAAACAGTGGCTCATCACTTATGTTCATTACACTGGAGCAGAGTATCACAAATAGCAAGTAGGGAGATGAGCTTACTTCTAATAATCTAACATTTTTAGAATATTCCTTTGATTATTACAGAAGGCAGGGTAACTAAATGTGTTTGAAGAGACAGAGACTCTCTCCCTTGCCTAGCATTAGCATCAATCTCTCTGACATTATTTGTGCTAGTTTTCTCCTGGGTATAGAGGTTTAACTGGATTTCAAACGTTATCAGGAAGATTCAAAAGGTAAAGGCCAGATATTTTTATGCTTGCTGGCTGGAACAGTTTTTATTCCATCTCCTTGACTGTGATTATAGAGACACTTCTTGCTCCTTGAAAACAGTGTTAAATTCACAACTGCTCACAAAGTCATATAAAAGTAATTTATTGCACATCAGTGAACACCCTCAAGAGGCCTGAAGCAGCATTAGCATTTTTATAGGAAGTGCTGGTATATCCTTTTGCACATACCATACCTGTTTTTTTGTTTCTACATGATGTTTATGAAAGGCACATAAATGCTTGCAAAGATGTGCCCAGCACCATATAAAATACCCAAAGCCAGCTAGAAGAGTCCCCAGTGGGATGCAGCAGGTCACACCAACTTTCTCACCAGCTGAAATGAGACATCTTAGCTCCGTTAAGTGCTGAGGACCAACGGCACACGATTACAAATCCATCTGTGCTGACCACATAAGGCTGGTTACTCCTGACCAGAGAAGCCTTGACTCATATCACCTGCCACCGGGGCAGTGACACCAGCTTGTGGCAGATGGCACATAGAGTGCCCAAGAGAAGAAGCAACTCAGCCTGTCAGCAGGTTCCCCAATAGGTTTTAAGACATGCACACTCAGCTGAAATAAAGGTGACCATCACCAGCGTCACTGACTGGGCAAAGAAATAATCTTAAAATATCCAAATAAAGAAAAACAAAGAACAAAAGCAAGCTACATAGGCTCGTGCTTTCCGCCAGCAACACCAGTAAATGCTACAGTAATTCAAATTTAAAACACCAAGATAGTTGGGTTTTAAAATTCTTCTATCAACAAAGCAGTAGTAAGAGAGTTTCATCTGAGCTAATACAGATGGTGCAGATTGAAAGTCACTTGGCTCCAGAGCAAAGCAAGGGAATTGCTTAATTTTTGGCTGAGGTTCTCAGGGGTTGTAAAAGTTACATTAGTAAATGGATTTGTTACTTTATCAGCTGACATGCCCTCTGATCAAACTTCTTCTTTTTCTCTTCCTCTATTTTTTGCTTGTTTATTTTAGGGCATTCACTCCTGGTACAGAAGGGCAGCAGGTGCTGTTTGTGGACTATTCTTGGCACAGAAAAGCTGCAGCTCAGATCTTGGATACAGGTATATTTGCAGAGAAGGAGCATACAAAAACATCTGCAGCACAAGATGATTTTCTGCTTAGTCTATGGGCCTAAAAGGGAAAAATAATTGTCCTTTGCCTGGGCTGAAATTCCTGGAGAGGCAGCTTCAGACAGACTGCTGAGCACTGACCACAACCAGCTAAAACAAATTTCTCTCTGAAGCTCTGCTGTAGGTGCTGGCAGGGCTTTTTCCTCAGCAACGCCTCAATTAACACACAGAAAGGATGTAGCAGAGTTGGTCCTAGGCCACCTTCTGCCCCAGAAGGACCAGCCTTGCAGCCCACATTTCTCAGGGAAGCCCACCAGGCAATAGCTGGCAGCAGGCAAGCCTAGAGAAATTCTCTATGCAGGAAGAGCAGAGCTGGGCCAGTAAAGCGCCGCAGCAGGGAACAGACAAAGTGCTCCTGACTGCAGCCTTGGGGTGAGGATCCTCTCGGGTTTGCCACGTACAAGTATCTACACCAGATGCAGAGCTGTCATCAGGAGGGTGCCCTGGCTGACAAGTCAGGCTCACTCCCACCCTGCAGAGCTGGCCCTTCCAGGTATGCAGTGACCAATGTCAATGGGAGAGAGAAAGCACATCTTCCTCACTGCCACTCCAGTGCTTCTGGCATTTACCCAGGCAATGCAGTACAGGGGCTGGGGTCCAGCCGTGCGCAGAGGAACATCCCGAGCTCTCTGTCCCTGGGCAGGCTGCAGCTGTGCCTCATGCTGCTCAATGCTGACCCAGCCCAGCCATCTCAAATCCCAAGCACCTGATGCTGGGGCGAGCATGTCCCTGCACCAGTTCCTGTTGCAGATATCATAGAATGATTAAAGATCTTCTAGTTCCATGGGCAGGGACACCTTCCACTAGCCCAGGTTGCTCAAGCCCCGTCCAACCTGGCCTGGAACACTGCCAGGGAGGGGGCAGCCAGAGATTCTCTGGGAAACCTGTTCCACTGTGTCACCATCCCCAGGCTCAGCATCAGGAGCCACAAACAGAAAGTGGGGTGACCTGGGTGTACACCGAGAGAGGTGCAGCCCTCACTGTGGGGTTCTGGATTGCCCTGGAAGTATCCACCTCCCCACGGGCTGCCCCTCTCACTGAACAACCCTCCTGTTGCTTATGTGCTGGCTTAAATTTGTTCCAGCAGTGCAATGGCAGAGAAATTAGTGTCATCGGGGTGTGCAAAGGTCGACCTTTTCATCTTTTGCTAGCACAGGCTTTACTAGAGAATTAGCTCTGTAAACTCAGGCATCCACATAATTATCGGTGCTTTTTATGCCTTTGGAGGTCAACCATAGCTTAAAAACTTTGTCTGTATCAAACTTGCCTAAAGGCTCTTGTTGTATTTATGATCCCCTAAATGCCCTTGGAAACTCCAGGACAATGATAAGAATCAGGCCAGAGGCTTTTTGTCAGCTTTGACTAATGAAAAACCCACTTCATGAAATGGAGTGACCTTCTTTCCAAAATACCGTGGCCACGTCCCAGACACCAAGGTCTAAGGATGGGTGAGTCCATAGTTTATGGCTTTGTTTTTAAATCAGTATATTCACGTTCAGAAAAGTGGGGTTTCTTAAAAAAAAAAAAAAAAAAGAAATTCTTAGAGCAGCTACAGGGACTGAAAAGTAAACATCCCAGATTTCTCAGTAAAGCAGTATTTTTTTGGTTTGCCACTGAGTTACCTCAAGTACTGCCATCAGCACAGGAACCACTCAGAATTTAATCAGTTCAGTCCAATCTGCTGAGAATCTCAATTTGCCTTTCTAATGCCAAAATAAGAATTAATGCAAGCAGGTTTTTTCTGATTTTCTTCTGAATTGCAAAACGGTCTGTCACATGGCAAATCGAAGGGGAGGAGAGAGGCTGCCCTTGCATCCAGGCATCATGCTCAGAGCTGCAGGAGGAGGTCTGAGCACGGTGGGGAGGCCCTTTCTCAGCAAGACGTGACAAACACTGTTTTGTCTCACCACAGCAGCTTGTGGGGACTAACATGCAGGCAGATGCAGTTGCAGCAAGCATGGGGTGTGAAGCCCTGGTGCCACAGCCTGTTACCTGCTTTGCACAGATGCTGTGTGTTACAAAAGACCCTCTCAGCCCCTTTTAAGAAAAAAAAAGAAGGAAATCAAAGACATTGCCAAGACACAACTCCCAGCTGCAGCTTCTGCAGGACCTGTCTCAAGGCTGGGAGGCAGGAGGTTGCAGGTGATGTTAGAGAAGCCACAGGCAGCAGCTTTCCCAGCTCAGTAACAGCAGGAGAAAAGCTGCTTCTCCTGCCTTTGCTGTTACCTGCTTCCTTCTTGACAGGCATCTTCAGCCCTTCTTTCCTATTGCTTCCTATGCCGAGGACATTCAGATGTTCCTGTCAAAAGGTTTTAGATCTCCACTGGAAGAGTTCATGCCCTTAATTTCATAACTCAGAAAGGGGAAAAAGAAAGAGCAGCTACAAGGAAAACAATCTCTGAACAATGATTTTTCCCTACGCTCCCTCCCAGGGCATGTGATGGACAGGAGCAGGGATGTCACTGAACTGCAGCCCTGCATCGAGGCCCGGCCTTGCCTCTGCTGCACGCAGACAACATGGCAGCTGAGACCTCGGTGCTGCCAAGCTGGAGGCAGTGCAGCTCTTGGCCTGGCCCGTCCCTCTCGGGCTCTCTCCCAAGGGTCTGAGTCAACTAGAGGAATGTGTGGGGAATGCCAGCATGCTGAAGTGGAACAGAGGAAGAAAACAACTAAAGGAAAATATTATTTGATCTTATTTTTTTGCAGGAAGCTCATTAAAAATGCTATCATTAAAGAGGGATGCAAAGTTACAGCTAAATTCATAATTTCTACCATTTTTAAGCTCTGCATAGTCTTAGGGAACCACATTTTTGAACCCCATGAGCCACCACTACAAAATATCAGCATACCTGGAGACATCCCCTCCTACCCTGTACCCTGCACTCCTTGGGGATCCATTGCAATCCTTGTCCCCCTGCCTCACTCTCTTGCCTTCCCCCAGCATCCCTCTTTGGGTCAGGAAGCCCCCAGCACCCACTCAGCCTCCCTGTCCCCAGCAGCTCCCCGTGGATCCCCTTCTCGTGTAACTCCATTTGCCACACTGTGGTGGCCGGAGCAGCTGCTGAACCAGAGCTGGGAGCTGCTGTGCCCAGCTACCCCCACCCAGCACCCCTCACGCACGCCAGGGATGTTGCCCGACAGGACACGGTGTTGAAGCGGTCCTTCTGCAACACCCTTTCCCTGGCTGATGCCTCCTTTGAGGAGGCCTCCCCTGTTGCACAACCCTCCCTGCGGCATGCTGCATGACCCAAAGCCCAGGGGCTACACTGAAGACAAAGCCCACAAGGACCAAGGGGACCAAAGGTCTGCCATCCGCTGTGTCTGCCGCTGGCAAGGAGCCACAGCTGCAGCCATGAACTCATCAGCATCTCCCAGGGCCAAGTGTCAGGCTCTGATCCTCACATTCATAGCAGTGGCTAACACAAGCTTGGTCTCTTTTAACACTGCATTAAAAAGAGTAAATTGCCTGAAGCTGTGCCTGCAAAGACAGGTTTGTGAGGCCTTAGAAGACACTTGATGTGTCCTACACCATCATATAGAAAAGCTGTTCCTTTCAGGAACCTCTCAGCAAGCAGCTATGCAAGTGCTAGTTCACAAGAAAATAAACTATTTTGAATATTCTTTTTTTTTTAAAAAAAAAAAGGGTGAGGAATGGACTACTATATGTTTGTCTCTGAAACAATGAAATACAAGCTGGCTCAGTCAGTCCTGGCTCTGGTGTGCTGGTAGTACAAGAAGGTAGAGCTTAAGGGAACACCACCTTTTGTCTGAAGGGAAGTGTTGAGGGGGAAGAATAAAATGGATTTAGCTTTCTTCCTGTGGCCTTAGGCTCAGGAGGGTTTTCCAAGATACCCTTAGAAATTTAATGTAATGAAAATGGCATGGCATGGTTGAATTTCTGACCCTGGCCAGCCAGGAAGCAAACCAAAGCCAGAGAGCTGGGCTGCAGCTGTGTGAGCCCATCTGGCTCCCATGTTCACATGTCCTGGGCTGCCTTGAAAACCCCTCCTTCAGACAACTGTTCAGTTTAATGCATTGAAGTCTCAGGCAGCAAATGCCCAGATCTGAAAACCACTGGCATATGTTTTGTGAGACAGGGGTGGTGCCTGCTGCCTCATGGGACCCAGAAGGGTGCCATACCAAGGGAGACTTTCTGGAGGAGGTTTCTGTACCAACTACTGTCCTAGCAAAAGCCACAAACTCTTATTTTTGCAGAGTTTCACCTCACATCCAGTAAATTTGAGCAGTTAATTTTATTGTATCCAACATAGCCCTGGGGTTCCCCCATCCTGCCCAGGCCTTGGGACTCCATTTCATATCTCATCTGCAATTAAACCTTTGCTTAGAAAGCAGTAAACGCTGCAGAGCTACATTTGTTTCTGTAAGAGCAAGGCTTGTGCTGTGTGCTGTATCATATGGGGATTGTTGCCATGGGAAATATCGGTGTTTGTCAAAAGTTTAAAATCCAACCCAGCATATCAAAGCATCCCGTTTCCTGTTGTGCAGCACACCCACAAAACTGGAGACAAATTAAAATGGTGGCAAAGCAACTGTGGAGAGGATGGGGAAATAAATTTGAAGGGAGAAAGAAATAAGCAGCAGCAAGGAAAACAGAAAAGAGAGTATCAGTGTGCAAACAAAAAGTACCAGGAAAAAACAGGCCAAAAGGCAAAAGAGTTAATTAATAGCAATGTTTTATTATACTTCAGTGGCACTAACAGAGTCCTGTGGCTTCAAACCCAGCATTGAAACTACATTGCAATCAGTGCTCAGAGTTGTAAAGAGTTCCTGTTCATGGGTATTAATTACACTAATTAGTGGCAAGGCTGTGCCTTGGCTGTGGTTCCCGGCGCAGGTGGGTGGAGGGGTGGCCCTGTACCTCTGTTTTTCCTACTTGGTTTTCCCCTTCTCCCCAAGCCCCACTTCTGAGGTGTTTCTGAGGTGCATTAGTGCAGAGGCTCAGTGTGGGGAGGCCACAACGCAGCTCCCTCCTCCCCAGCCGATCAGCACCCCGAAGCGGAAGAATGGGGGGAAGTGAAAACTGCCCTGCACCCTTGATACCAAGTGATGCTTGGTCCTCCTGACTCTCCTCCAAAATGGCATGGGTAATCAGCTCTGCCAAGCAAGTCTAGCATAGTTGTCAATAAGACAAGAACCAAAGCTTTCACAGAGTAACTGTATACCAAAGGCTCAGAACTCAAGACAGGCAGGTGAGAGTCCAGGAGAAAGGAACCCTAAATCATTGCCAGCACAATACCGACACTGAGTTTTGTCTCCAAACTGCAGACTTCACCACCACAGGCTGTCCTGCCTGGCAACAAAGCAAAGCAGCAGATATCATAACTTTTGAAACCTAGTTTGAAGACGCCAGACCCAGCAAGCCCTGCTAAGTCTCTGTGGAATAAGGCAGTGCCTTCCCAAGAGCTCCCAGCCATCGCAGACTGTGTACCACAACAGAGAAATGGTTTATTTTATAGCCCATTTCAGCCAACCAAAGCAACAGCAATGCACAGAAATAAAACAGATTGATTCCTTATTGCAGGGATGATTTTTATTTAAGTGTTTCAGGAAAACAACACATTTCAAGACAATTAAAAGTTTGCTTTAGTGTTGGAATGGCTTTCAACATAGGCTTAAGTGCTTTCAAGAGGCAGGGCCTGTATTAGATACAACACGATGAAGCTGAGACAGCACCATGTTATGCTGCTGAGGAATTCTCCTCCTCCCCAGCAGCAGTGTTGCAAAACTAAATCCGTTAATACATCGTTGCAAAATTTCCATTGATAGTGGTGGTAAAAAACATAGAAATACTCTCACGGGAGTGCATTTCTTTTTCCTTTCTTGTTATCTACTAACACCAACAATACTTTAAGCACATACAAATCGGGTGCCCTCCTTTTTTCCTTAAAGGCTGTGGGTAACAAAGGCAGCCAGCTCTCTTAACCTTAGCAAACAAAACGAACTTTCCTCAAGTGAGGCATCACTTTGATTTCCCCCCATAAACATGCTGATTTGGGTGATTTCTTTAAAGACACACTAGTTGAGGAGCTGTCACGCAGCTCATGCTATTTACTCACTAAACTGTCCATTCAAAGCCTGAAATGGTGTGCAAATAGTACAGACCATTTTTTCACCTTGTGTACACTTAGTCAAGAGAATTTATCACTAAACACTAAAGATCTGTCCTTCTTCTTCCTCATATCCAGTGCTTTATGAAACTAGAACCTAAATAAATTCCTAAACATGTTAAAACTCATTAGGTGTTCAGGTAACCCACAAACTGGGACTTGCACTGAACATCAGCACCAAACCACGTCTTGGATGAGAACTGTGAGTGCTGAATCAAGCCACCAGCACATAATCCGTGTCTAAAGTGAAAAAGAAAGCTCATCACCTTCCAGTCCATGTGGCCTGTTTAAGCACCTGTTTAACTGTGCTATGACACGGTTTTGTGATGGATTTTGATCCAGTGTCAGAAGTAGGGATGATGTGAGCACAGGGCAGGGGCCTAAGGGCAAATCTGTGTCAGCCACCTGAATGACCCGGGCTGTGGACCCTTCTGCACTGAAAACATCAGGTATTGGTGCAGTCTAACCCCATCCAGCAGACATTGAATGTTTTGCATCTGGGTCTTTCAAAACCTCAGGTGCTCTTTGCCTCTTGCAATGGGTCCTTCCCTCCCACCCCATCCAACCACATCCCAGAGCAGCTACAATTATCCAAAATTTAACTCTCAAAACCCAGGGCGATGCGTGATCATTTGCTGTGTGAGGAGGCCACACCACGCTGCTTGCCCATGCTCTTAGACACAGCTTTGGCAGTGTCTGGTGGAGATGAAGCTTTCGTTGCTTTCCGCTGCCCAAGCCCAGTGTCAGGCAGTGGTATCTCCAGGTTGTGGGACCACCTAGGTCAGTTTGCACACTCAGTAATGCCCTTGCCAGCCATACCAAGGCTTCACAATTATTGCCAAATAGCTTTTTAGTTTGTTTGTTCTCCAGTGGCACCTCCACATCCCACCTTCCGATATGATGGTGTGAGCCACATAAGCCAAGAGGTAGAGGGGCTGAACCATGGAGACTTCCTGCTCATGGTCCAGTACCTCCCAGCAGAGGAGCCAACAGAGAGCAAGGGGGATGAAGACCCTCCAGCCACCTCCACCTCCACCTCTGCTTGCCTGGCAGAGCCCCACATCCGTGCCGCCAGCTGTGGTGACTCACATGGTAGTATCTGACCTTACCCGTGATGAGCTGCCTGGGCACACGCAGCCAATGCTTGTGGCATGGTGGCAGAGAGCTCGGGCTGGCTTACCTCCCCTCCCTGTGTGCGGAGCCTCTGCAAAGTGATGAATGAGGGGGAGCCTGGATGCTTGGCCATGCCCCTCAGAGGAAAGCTGCAAAGCTCTCCTGTGTCAGGGTCCGCTGCCTGTACTGCTCCATGCATGATTAATGAATTCTTTCCAAAAAAGCAGGTATACCCTGCCAGCACTTCCCCTCTCCTTCCTGGGAGGTTTGCTGTCTGGCGTCTGGAATATGTGATCCCACAAAAGAAGTTGGAGTCACCTTCCAGATCTATCTGCATCTAGAATATATTTCCTTTCTTTCTTTCATAAATAGTCCAGCCTTCCTGTAGCTTTTTTCCTGGCCTGGTGACTCATCATCGACTCATCATACACGTTGCTTCACTTAAATAGAGAATTGAAAAGTCTCTTGCATAAATGGAAAAAAAAAATAATGAAAAGATCCCCCCATCTGCAGATTAGCAACTAACCACTTCAATGTTTTCCTATGGAAGGACCTGAAATAATTCCTGCTGTCCCATGGCTAGGAGAGTTATTGTTAAGATGAATCCATGTGAGACACAAGAGATGCCATCTAGGCCAGCTACTCTGTAAGTCCTTGTCCTGTCTACCTACTCTGCTTTCCCTCTGGGTACTTCCAGATGTTAACAATTTCTTTTTTCTTCTTAATTCAGTAACAGGTATTTTTGACCCACGTACTGCATTGAAAATTTCACAGGGATGCCAGTTTCTGCTTTATTTCAGAAAATGGCAAGAGCCTTTTGCCAGCATGGTTTCCTAGCTCAAGGAGATGGAGGTGATCACACCACCCTCCTGAGCAGCCACCAGCTTTGCTGACAGCATGGAAAGCTCATGGGTCACCTCAGCCGTGGCTGAACAAGGAGGTGAGGTCCCAGAGACACGAACATCTCCCAGGCTTCGTGAGAAGAAGACACCCAGATTTCAGACTGCTGCCAAGTAGGCTCCATTGTGGGGTTAAAGCTGCTCCAGTGCCCCCAGCAAGGGCTCCCACACAGCAGGAGTACTTCTGGGTTCCCATTTTCCAAGTTCTGCTCTGGGCTGTGGAAGCTGGTGCGGAGCCAGGAGCAGCAGGGTGCCAGGGCGATGTGGGGACAGGGTAACAGGGTCACCATCAGCTGCCAGGTGGAAGGGCTGTGGTGCTGGTGGGAAGCTCATGGCCTAATTCCCAACAGTGGGAGCTCCCTATAACCCATCCCGCAGCCCAGCAGGATGCAGGACCCCCTCTCCTGCAGGCAGGCAACGTGCAGCTGCTCACAGGCAGGACCGAGTGCTCTCATCCCCGGGGAGGGCAGGAAGTCTGACAGCTCTAGGGACCCTAAAAGGGCACCAGAGCACTTGTGTGGCACCAAGAAGGCAGGTAATGTTGGTGGGGTGAAGAAAGGGAAATAAAACCGCTTACACTCAACCAAGAGCATTAAAGGCAACTGCTCCCTAAACCCACATAGTGATCATACCCCAGTAGCAGCACAACACACCGGTGCTCACAGGCTGTACAGCTCCAGGGGCAGCAGAATCTCTCTGGCCATCCCTGTGCACTCTGTGCTGCAGCTGCAAATGGGGGAATCCCTTTGGCTACCCTGGCCCTTGCTTCTGCCTTTGCACACCTTTCCACCTTAGTCAGGATTATCCAAGGAATACTGATTACAGCTGATCAAGAATTACGTCTTCATTAAGCTGATTGCATAGCTTGTTTGAAGATGGCTGCTCTGTCTTCTTGCCAAGCTGTGGCTTTTTAACTGCCTTTTTATTTAGTGACTGCTCCTCTGCTGTGCAACGACTGGCGATGTTACATCGTGGCTGATGGGTGGTCAAGGAAGTTGCTTTATTGTTTGGTTGGTGAGGGTTTCATTAACTTTTTGCCCACCCTGCATTTTAGGCCATTAATGTACTCTCTGTACTCTATATTTTCTTTAATTCTACTCAGGTTGCATGAAATACTGTCTCTTTTCATTTCGGGGAGGTGGTGGTTGTACTTTCCAGCTGCCTGCTAGGCAATTAAAAATTAAAAGCTCTGTTTCCCAAGCAGAAGTGTTTAAACTGCCTGAGGTTGCTGTTCACAGTAAGTACTCTGTGTCAGTCCCCTGGCTATCACTGCAAAGATCCCAGCCCTCACAATTAAAATGATGACAACTGTATGGAATTCAGCCCAGATGGCATTGATGAAATGAGAAGTTTGTGAAGGTTTTTTAAAAAAATAGATTTGATAAATGTCAGTTCCTCCTGCATTTGTTGGAAGCAGCCAGGAGATAATCTGGGCAGAGAGGAGATGCTATATGCCTCAACTATTCAAAGCCATTTAAGTTTTGTTGAGGCCCTGGGGAATATTTAGCCAAGGCAGGGTGTGCTTGTGCCTCGCCGCAGCTGCTGGTGCATGGGCGGTCCCCACAACTGCTGCATCCTTTTATTTAGGAAGTTGTTGCCATGCGAGTACCTTGACATCTACCAGAACCTTCCGAGTAGTTGAAGTAGGAGTAACAGCAGAATTTTTTTTCACCATTTACTTTGACTTTCAGAGTTGAATGCACAAGCAAGTATAAAGTTTCATCAAAACTGTGGTATCCTAACAAAGCCTCTGAATTATTTAATGTATTTTATGTGATTATTAATTGATTTATATCACAACACAGCAAGCATGTTAGCAAGTTTAGCCCCATCTTCTCATGATGGCTGAAGATGTGTTCTGCTCTTGTTTCTTATTGCTGAAGTATCACATTTTGTTTTGGTGAGAACAGAAAGTGTTCCAGATCCCCACATCCTGAAAAAAGACATAGAAGCTCCATGTGACATGCTAGATTACATCATAAGACATATTCAAAAAACATTTGTTCTAGCTGACCACACTCCGCAGGAGAAGCAAAGACTTCTGCAGAAAATCTGCGGTACAGAACAGAAGGCTTGAGTCCGTAATGCACGTATTCATTCATTCATCATTTCTCTTGACCTGATTTTGTGCTCTAACTTTTCTGACAGCTTGTGAGTGTTTCCTTGGTGATCTAAGTTTGTTGCCAAAGCAGACAAATGAATCATCTATTTACAGTAAAAGTGGGGAGCTGCCAGGGGAATACCTGATGCCTCTGCCTGCGGTGTGCAAGACTCCGGCCAGCTGACAATAAAGCCCTTCCCCTTGGCTCTCTGGGCATGTGCCATGCCTGCACCGTGGCACCCACACTGGCACGGAAGCTGTACGGACCCTCTGCCAGGATCACAGCACTGGTTGGTTAAGGGTGTCTTGAAATACCACCACTGGATGATAAAGCTCAGGAGGAAAAACCTCAGAAAGCCAAGCTCTCCAGGCAGCATGGGTAGACAGGCTGCCCTGGTTCTTGTCTCAGCTGCATCTGTGGCTGCAGACAAGCTGCCCCAGCTCAGGACCTCTCTTCTTTTAAAATACGTATTAGTTCACTCAGAGAGCATCTAAACCTCCCACAAATACTCCTGCTGTAATGGAAATTATCCTTCTCCAAACCACAAGGGAAAATGTTTGCCTTTTCTCAGCCTTCTCTCCATCCTCTCTGAAGAGATTAAAATCCATGAGCGCTGGCAACGGCACGCTCAGGGCACGTACAGGGTGCCCTGGCACTGCAGTCCTCTATCGCTGATCTGTGCTGGGAAGGGGGTGGGATAACCAGATGCTAAACCCCCCCAACATGTCCTGCTCAGCCCCGCTGCTCCTCTTGTGGTAGGAGCGAGCTGCCTGCGCTACCCCCCGGGCAGGCAGCCACCCTCTGCCCCCCAGACAGTCTCCCCCGTCTCCCCAAGCGCCCATCGGCAAGGTAGGCATACTGAGCGTGGGGTTATATTGCTTGGCTTTGGACACAGTGGCTTGCTCCCTCCTTTCCCCGGACAACTTGGTGCTGCTCTTCCCTGCCCACCAGGACTGGGAATGTCTCTCGCTCCAACTCGCATAATCAATAGCAACACTGCAGCATTGACTTTTATGTGCAATACATAGTTTTGGAGATCAGTGCTAAGCAGCAAGATTCTGAAATCTGAGCACTTCTGAAATCTGCTTCCAAGAATATGCGCTGATCTCTTGGATCCCTTTGGATCAGTTTCCCGGAGCTGGGTGTCTGCACAGAAAATGACAGTGGCGGCTGCCCCGGCAAGCCTGCCACAGCCAGCGCCCGCCAGTCTTGGCATCCAAGTACTAGTTGTGGGGGTTTGCTGAGAGCATTTTGGTTTGCATTTCTGTTTGGCTTCATCATTAAACCCCAGTGGGAGGACAAAATACAAGGTGTGCTTTTGTTTTACAAACAGGAGTAAGGAAATTCTAATTATTCACAGAAATTTGTAAAAATTCGTAAAAATTCTTTCCTACTATGCAACCAAATTTGACTGCACAATAAAGTCATCATTGAAAAGGTGTCTAATAATGCCCTTTCAACTACATTTTTCAGGTTAGACTTGGATTAAACCTCCAAATAGCTGGATTAATTTCCAGTTGGCTTCCATGGTTAAGCTTTAAAAAATGGCATGTGAGGTAAATTCACAATTACAGCTCTGCCTTTGGCTGGAATCACTCAGAAGTGCACTTCTTACTGTTAAATTCTGTATTTAGAGTGAGAAACTGTGTTTTATTTAGCTCACGGCAGTGCCAGAAACAGACTTTCCTCTGCAGCCTCCCCAGTGGTGCTGCCAGCGGGTGCTCTCAGGGCATGTCCCACACATGTCTCTGGAGCTGGATGCCACACAAAAAGCATCAGCGGCTGCTTTTTTTTTTTTTTTTTTTTTCAGAAAACAGGCAGTGGAGATGGCCACAGCACGGAAACTCCTTTTATTGCGTGCCAGCTTGAGAGCACTCTCCTGGGAAGTCAGATATAAGTTCAGCTCCCTGCTGAGCCCTCCCTGCACGCTGCCGAGGAGAGCCACGGCTGGCGTGGTGTGGGCAGGATAATGACAGGGGGTGGCACCTTCCTGGTACCCTCCTGACGTGGGACCATGGCACGAAACCTTGGTTCAGTGTGCCAGGCAGAGCTGGCAAGGGGACCCGGCTTCCCAGCCCAGCTAGGGCTAGGCTAGTTGCAGGCGTGGAAGGGCGTCAGACCCAGGGCCGTTACGGTATTTTATGCCCATGCAACGTAAAATACCCGGAAGCAAAATGGCAGAGTGGGACTCGCACTCCTGGGGAAACGCCTCCTGCGCACTGGCTGCAATGGCGTGTTCCCCCTGGAACAAGAAGAAAGGGCCGTGACTCAGTTTTTCCCTACGCAGGGCACTGCACAAACAGGATAAGGTAAGGAGTGCCCCTGCCCCAGGCACCCCGCGGTGAGTCAACACCTCGCAGTTGCGCAATGCGGGGTGGGGGGGATCCCTGCAGGCAGGGGAGCCAGAGCAGGAGGCAAAAGGGCCGGCACCGACCGGACGAAGTTGCCACTCCCGCAGGCAGGCAGGCAGGGCAGAAGGCAAAGCAACCGTGCTGCCCACCCGCTGCCCTCGGAGGTGAAACCCCACCGCCCTGCCCTCTCCCCGGCCCGGACAGCTCCAGCGGGCCGGGGAGGCGGCGGCAAGCGCAGGCCTGGCCACCCGGGCACAGGGGCTGGGGTCCGGCCTGGGGTGGGCAGCGCGGCTCCGTCGCCAACGAAAGGGAAATATTCATCACCAGTGTTACAATGGTCCACATAAGCACGTTTAGTTTTGGGTTTCTGAAGATAAAGGAGGGGGGGGATGAATAGTGGAGAGAAAAAAAAACCAACAAGCCCCAGCAAAACAGAGACTAAGAGCAGACTTGAAATTCCACCCCTGTGGGCTTTATAGAGCTTAAAATATATCAAAAGTTAAGAGAGAGTGTTTCATTGGTCAAGACACATTTTGATGAACGCTATATTTTGTTGTGAGGTTACCTTCCTTGCAAAGGGATAAATTCTTCTATGAATTAAAAAACAAGAGGTCTATATTAAAGAAAATTGGTTTTATTGTAAACAAAGTATAAAGTACAACATAAGAAATGTGCAAATCTTTAAAGTAGTCACAAAAGCATATCTAATACACTGTTTTTAAACTGTTCACTTTCCGATATGTGTCCTCAACATAATACAGTAAAATAGAAATAGTGAAAATTGATGCATTATTTGTCACAAAAGCTACAATTTAAATTCTAGGCTGGTGTCTTTACTGCCTCATTTCACTTTTCAAATCACAACTTTCTAATTTAATACAATACATAATATATCTATTTAATCTTTAGTATAAACCGTCTTTCAAAGAATAACATGACCAAGAAGCCCAAGATTCTTGGTTTTCTTCCTTAAATCAACTGGAGCAGTTTACAGTTACAATATTTCTCTTAAAAGTGCACTGTATCCATTTATGAAAAACACAGAGGTACACCATCATGAGAAGGTATAAAGGAAACCATAAGCAACACAAAAGCAGAAGCATCGTGCGATGCCCAGGTATAACCAACTGTAATAATCACAAAGCTTGCCAAAGAAGCTGGGAAAATATTACAATGCTAATGAGGATTCAGAACGAGCCTGCCCTCCAGCTGCCCCCACCAGGCCATCCCCAGCCCCTCCAGACAGCAGAACAAAGCTGGGTCTGTTAAATGCCCGTGTGGGAGGACAGGTCTAAAATCTCCAGGAGCCTGGCACCAAATCATCGCTTGTGACAGGGCCGGAGAATGGATAGGAGGAAAAGATTCCTACCAAGAAAAGGTGGCAGAAGTAGGAAAACCAATTTAGATTATCTTGCGCAGGTATGTTCTGGGCTCTCAAGCCTGCGCCTGTACATCGCTGTCTTCCTAGTCTGTGCTGCACCACTGGAAGTCAAAACCAGAGTTGGTCTCAAGCGTCAGCAGCAAACCTCCAGTAACATGTACATGTGACTGGACTAGAGTACACAGGAATAATTTGCAAAATTCAAAACTGTGTGCTGCTCTGCTCTAGAACCTCCCCCCTCTCTCTCTCCTTACCAGTGCAAAAGACACCCGCTATTCCAGCCAGCCACCAGTTCTCCCAGCAACACTTTCTGCGACCGAGCACAGACTGCCTTTGCCTCTCCGCTGCACTGCCATCAGCAGCCGGCACGGCAGAACCGCAGACCGGGAGGAAAAGCCTTTTTTTCAGTTGGCGTATCCCAGCAACAACAGTTAACTCCATCGTCTTCAGAGTAAGTCTTTTCACTGCGTGGTCGCAGATGCTGGCAGGATGGCAGTATCGTTTAACTTGCTCACTTCCATTTGCCAGTTTGGTAACTTCTTAGCTGATAAGTGGCGACGCGCATGCTTCGTTAAGTGGTCGCTCCTCATGAACCGCCGCTCGCACATCGGGCAGGCAAACTTCTTCTCCCCAGTATGTGTTCTGCGATGGCGAGACAGTTCATCAGAGCGTGCAAACCTTCTCTCGCAGCCTTTCCAACTGCAGCTAAATGGCTTTTCTCCTAAAAGAAAAAAAAATGACAAAAACCCCATGAGTATTAACTGAGCAACAAACACTGATGCCTTGACTGGCAGGTTCTGACTTTTTTAAAGAAAAGTTGAGTCAAAACCTATATTAATATTAATTACTTTTATATGTATGAAATGTGAAAAAACTTTTATACATCAATATTTAAGCATGCAGACTCACCGTCATGAAGGCTAAGTAGTACAAAGTGTTAACAATTTTCTGAAACCAAATAATTTGAGAAGCTCTTTCTGTCTCAAGACAGCCAATTTTTACTCTCAGCTCCATGTGAACTGCAGATTATGACAATTTAGCATGCCTGAAACTACCCTCTGAAACGCACCCAGTAATAACATTTTATGTAACAGAGCTCTGGTAGTGCACTGTGAGCCTACGTGAAAATACACATGACTCTTCCTGCTACTGCGATTAAGAGCTGAAGCACGGAGAAGTTACTCCAAAATAACCAAGGTAGGAATAGTTTGGAGTGGATCCTTGTATTCTTTCATAAGAGAATCTCTTTAAGGCTTACCCACTCCTGACAAAGGCATTCTTGTGGAGAAGCTTAATAAGGCGTCTTTTAACTCTGGAAAAGCATACTCTACATTGGGCAAGGCCTTGCTTCCACCCTCATAAAAGCGTTACCGAATGCCTTCTGACATGAGGCCAGTTCAGCACAAACAGACTGCTGAGTCAACTTCCCCTCCGGGAGATTTCCTGTCAGAGATTAGGCAGCATTATAGCACACACTGGCAAAAAAGGTATTTAATTGCTGCCCCACAATTTGTTCCATGAATCCGGTAATCACTAGAACCTTAACACGTTGTGTATATAGCCACAATTTTCTACATTAGTTTTTAACATCCAGCAACAGTGACCAACCTGTGTGTGTTCTGACGTGAGCCTTCAAATGGGAGCTCTTGAAGTATGTTTTCCCACATCCCGGGTAGCTGCAAATGTGACTTCTTATTCTTGAAGAATCAACGGGGGGAGTGGGTTTTGCTGCAGAAGGTACGAAGCCAGGGGCAGGGGCAATGGGGGAGAGTCTCGTGCCATTAGGACTAATAATGGGAGCCTTTGTGCTCTGCACAACTGGCTGGGGCACAACAAACATAACAGCCCCTTTGGGAACTTGGGTGCCCATGAAGACCATGGGCTGACAGAGAGCCGGCTGCTGGCTCGGCGTGGTGTTGGGCACTACGGCCGTCACAACGTTGTTGTTTGAGGGCAGCGGGACCATCTGGCAAATCACTGGCACGGGGGGGGCTCCACTGCCTTGCGCAGGGCATGGCGGTGCCACCGCTGCTGACTGCTGCGCTGACCCAGTGAACGGCTGATGCCTGCCGACTGAGGGCTTCGTCACCGGCACCAGACCAGCAGCCGCTTCTGTGGTTTTTCCTTCCGCCACCGGCAGTTCACCGCTCTCTTCACTGGCTCTGCTCGGCGCCACAGCGGAACACGAGGAATGTTCTGCTTCGGCATTTTGTTTACTGTTTGCTTCCCTCGAAAGACTGTCCTGGTATTTCAGCACACTGGCTGTTCTCACCGGGCAGGTTTTGCGATTACAAAGCTGGGCATCAGCCGTGTGGCGGATAACACTGGTAGCTTGAGCCTTCAGAGGCCCGGCTGCTGGAGGCCTCTCTGCCTCTCTCCGAGGGGTGGCCAGAGGAGGCTTGACAGCCTCTGCCAGCGACTTGCTGAGTGCAGGTGACCCCGGGTGGACCACCTGCGACATCTCGAAGTCAGAAGGGCTGTAGGGGGGGGTCAGGCACTGCAAGGGGAGAGAGGCACAGTAAGAGGGGGCACGTTACCAACACAATGCCATGCTAATGGCTGAAAACAAGCATGCACACGTACAAATTAACAAACTTACAAATGCTGGTATCGCATTAAAGTCCGCTGCTCCGGGAAGCAAAGTTTCGTCACTCTCTTCTGACATATCAGATGCTGGAGTTATAGGTCTCATTTCTGCATGTTTTTTGAAGTCTGATTTCCAGTTGCAACTCATAGAAATAAGAGCTTCTACAGCCTCATAATCGCTTTTTTCAGGAGCATTGTTCCAGAAATACCTAGTATCTCTCTCTTTCTCAGTCGTCATCTCCATTTCTTCCTTCTGTTTTGGTTAGAGGAAAAAAGGGAATTTTAAACCTGATGCTGAGTTTGAATATTTTGCTTATAAGAAGGCAACCTGTGCAAGGTAAATACACTTGGTCATGTGGGGGGTATACCTGTATTTCCCTGCCCTCTTTCTTATTTATATAATTTTTTTATGAAGTTGTTTGTAGGAAAATCTGACCATCTGGTGAAGATTATGCATTTTCTTGAGACAAAAAAACTCCCCACAAATCTTAAGCAACAGTTGAAGCTACTCCACATTGCCAGTGTTGTGCCTGAAAGCTTAAAAAAAATTTTCACCCCAAAAAAAGACAAAACTTCCTCCCCCATTGCACCCTCCTTCCATTTTCGCTTTAAACACAGCCCTCAGTATTGTGCTTATTTTGACACATGAGAAAGGAGCGTATTGAAACTGATGCACATTTTCTTCAAAAGGTATTAGCTACCAAAAATGTTCCAGAAAATACACAAAAGGTTTTGAGAGAAACCCTTTGTGAGAGCGCACGGGTACACGCAAAGAAAGTCATCAATTTGGAGAACTGAACTATATATATATATTCCCTCTCTGACCGATCACCACGCGGACCCAGCTCACGCAGGACGTCTCCACCCTCATCCCTAACACAGCTTTCGGTTTCTGAGGGATGGTGTCCGCCGCTGCCGGCGAGTTCCACCTCCACCTCCACCTCTCTATCCATCCATCCATCCCCCCGCCCCGCCCCGCCCCGCCGATGGCGCGGGTGGAAAAGCCGCGTTTCTGGGAGCCGCGTCCCCAGGCAGCTGGAGGCAGGGGTAAGATGCCCCGTTCTGAGGAGGCCCGGCCGGCGCCGGGCGGGAGGGGCAGAGACCGGCGGGGCCGCCCCCAGCAGCCCCTACAGCGGCGGCCCGAGGGGGCGGGGCGGGGCGCGGGCCACGCCCCCGGCCGTTGGGCGCGCGCCACTTTCACCTCAGCGCACCCCGCCGGCGCTCCCCCGCCGCCCGCCCCCGCCCTCCCCTATTGGCTCTCCGCGCCGCGCCGCGCCGGCGCCCATTGGCCGGCGCCGACCGAGGCGCGGCCCGGGGCGGGGGCACGCGAACAAAGCGTGATCGGCAGCGGCGCGCGGGGACCGCCGCGCGCCGACCTTTCACCCAGTTCCCCGCGCGCGGCCGCCCCCGCCCTCAGCCTGGCGGCGGCGGCAGGAAGGGAGCCCGCCACAGCCCCCGCCGGCAGGGCCGGGCCAGGCAGACCCGCCCCCCGGGGCCGCGCGGGGCGGGGGAAAGCCCGGCCCGGGGAACCACACCGCCTCGCCTCACAGCGGGCGGGGGTCGGCGCCGCCACGCCCGGCGTCTCCCGCCGCGGGGGAAGGGAAGGGAAGGGGAGCGGAGCGAAGCGAAGCGGCGTCGCCGCCGCGGGGAGCGGGCCCACGGCTCGGCTCCGCCGGCGGGGGCGGGAGGGGCTGCGGCTGCCTCTCTTCCGCAGCGCCGGCCCGCTTCCCGGCCCCCGCGCCGCCCACCCGCTCCTGGCGGCGGGCCTCGCCTGACCCCGCCGCGCCGGGATCCCGCCGCCTCCCCCCTCGCCGCCGGCTGGCACATGCGGCCGCGGAGCCGCTGCCCCGCGCCGAGCGCGCCCGGGCACGCACGCACCACAGGCTGGCTGCACGTCGCCGGCCCGGCGGGGCCAACAGGCTCCCGGTAGCTCCCGCGGCTTTCCTCGCCCGCCTGCCCCGTGGGGGCTCTCCCCAAGGGGGCTGCCCCCGTCGCCCCCCAGGCCGCCCAGCAGCGCCGGTCCCCCCCCGCCGCGGCTCGCTCCCTCCAGCCGCCGCCTCGGTCCGATCTCGCGCCCGTGCCGCCTCCCGTGGTCCCTCCTCTCCCCCCGGCCCGCCGGCTGTCCCCGCGCGTCCCCCCGGGATCCCCCTGTCGCGCCATCCCCGGGGACTCCCTCCCCACCTCGGGGCTCCCCGTGCCCCACACGCCCCCGGGAGTGCCCTGGGCCGCCTCCTCCCCCGTCACGGGGCCCGCCAGGCGGAGCCGGCCGCTCACCAGTGCCGGGGAGCCGAGGCTGACCGGAGCCCGCGCCGCCGCCGCTCTCCGCCCGCTGCCTTTATTTTCCTCTTTTTGTTCGCCGCTCCCCATTCAGGTGGCGGCTCCCCCGGCCCCGCGCGCGGGGGGGGGGGGCGGGGCTCCCGGCCGCCCGCCGCCAATCGTCGGCAAAGGTGTGTGAGGCGGCGGCCAATGAGCGCCCGGCGCCCGCGCGTGATCGGCGGCTGCCCCGCGGCGTGGCCAGTGTGTCAGCGCGGCGTGCGCGCGGTAAGTCCCCGCCGCCGGCTGAGTCAGGGCCGCCCCCTCCCCCCCCCCCCCCGGTGGGAGCGGCGGGGGCGGCCGGGCCGGCGCTGCCTCGCGCATGAGGTCAGGCGGCAGCGGGGGGAGCAGCTGCCCGGCGCGGCCCCCGCCCATCCGCCCGCGCCCGCCGCGCTGGGGTGAAGCGGGGCCACGGAGCGGGGGGAGGAGGAGGGCGGCCCTGCTGCTCCGGCCTCCTCGGGCCTTTCTCCCCCCGCCCCGAGGAACCACCGTGGGTGGGTGCCCGCGGGCGGTGTCCTGGCGGCACCCCCGGGCCCACGCCAGAGGAGGCCCGCGCAGTCGCGTCTGCGGGGGGGAGGGTGTGGGGTGTGTTGGTCGGTGCCACGCGTCGGGACCTCCCCAGGTTTGCAGGCCGCAGCCTCCTGGGAAGGGCCCCGGCCTGCTCCCGGGAGCCCCGAGGGCGCCCCCGGCCCCGCGGGGCCAGCAGGCGCGGCGGCTCCGCAGGCCGGAGGGCGTCGCGGCTCGGCGGTGCCCGGCTGCGAACCGGCCAGCCTGAGCAAGCCGCGCTGGCCGCAGCCCCGGGGGCTGCCTCGCCCAGCTCCCGGCAGCTGCCGTCGGGGAAGCGCGGGTAACGGCTACCAGTTAGCAGGGTCGCAGATAATTGCGTTACACTGCAGTCTGCGGCACTCCAGAACGGCGACAGTCGTTTGGTATGTTCCGCTCGATGCAGAGTTTAAGGCGGATTCCTTTTCCTGTCAGAAAGTTCTGATAAAAGCAGAAAAGGTGGCTGTGTGTGTCAGCACCCGAGAAGCGGGATCCCGAGCCAGGCTGCAGCTGTTGGAGGACTGCTTGTGCCGAAATGCTCTTCTGCTCTAGAAATACTGCTGATACTTTGTTACGGTTCAGTCCTGTTCTCCTATTTATCCAGGTTCTCTTCAGAGATCTCCCCTCCTCCTCTTAGGCAGTCCAGCCTTGTTTGCTCAGAGCATTTTTTCACTTTGTTTTTTCTTCTTCTAAGGTACGTCTTCCTGTCTTTCCCCTTTCAATGGTGTCATGGTCCAGTATCCTTTCATTCTGCTTAATTGTTCTTCCCCTTGTCAGTCGACCCCAACTGACAGCGGGTTATGTCCTCCTGTAACTTGCCTGGAAACGTCCCAGAATGTTTAATTATGTCTGAAAGTGGAAAAAAAAAATGCTGCAAGACTAGCAAACAAGCAGTTTCTTCAGCCTGAAGGAAGAATAAGGATATAACAAATGCAAACCATGAGCACAGAATGAAATATAATTTTAAACAATTCTTAATTATTTCAAAGACTTGTGTGCTGATAGAAGAGTGGTAATTTTATTATCGGGAAGACACTTTTTTTTGGTATCGTCTTAATTCCAGTGTTTCCACTGATACACTGTACAGCTGGGATTGCTCTTTGGCTTCACACCAGTTCCCCTTATGTCTGGTGGGATGCACTCTCCTGCTGTGCCCGCTTGCACCGGACTGCCAGTGGTGGGATCCCTCTCACGTCACTCCTGAGCCTTCCGTCACTGCCACGTCTGAGAAAACGTGCTGCTTGACAGAGGGAAGTCTGCGTCTCCCATCTTCTGTTTCTGCTATGTAACCTGAGTATCTGCCTGCCTTTTGGCCAGATTTTATGAGATCCCTGCCGCGCCTGCGGTGAAACTGATGGGCTTGACTACCTTATCTAGAGGGAATTCCCAAAAGAGAATTCCATTCAGGATGATCCAAATCCTTTTTGTTAGCAGTAGCAACCAGATGCTTACAAATTACTCCACTGGATCCCACATCTCTGGGTGCCTTAACAGGAGAAAGTCTGTTTACTGTGTGTTTCCCACTGAAATCAAGAGGAAAAAATGTTGATGAAATGGTTGCTTGACTCCCAGAACATGCTCTCCTTTGCCAAAAGGTGCTACCGCCAGGCGAGGCACAGCTGGGGAAAGGTTTCTTGGCCTGTTAGTGCCTCTGTCTGCATCCAGTCCGGCTGAAATAAAGGTTGTGGAACCAATATACAATAGTTCTTGATGAAATGCTGTGTTTTCTGTTTATGGCAGGTTCCATCATGTCTTCTGTGATTGCAATTGTTTTTATTTAAAACATTTTGAAATATCTTTTGGAGCATATTATTGCCCCTAAATCAAAATCTGTAAAAGCTGCACCAGCATTACAGTTTAACCCTACGTGATAAATTCATTCATAAAACTAATAGCTTCTGCCCATACGTCAGCAGAAAATTAGGCAGGTCTTTGTCACTTTTTTCACCCTTACCTGTATGTAATGCATATACACAAAAGTTCTACTGGTACAGTAGAGAAGTTTAGTGTTAAAAATACAGTTGCCAACATTAACTGAAGGTCTGTAACATGAAATGCTGTTACCATTTTTAGTTTTCTTGCTATGGCAAGATGTTGGAGGTATGTGCTGGACTATTTGTGGAAGTTATGGTGATTCTGCAGTAATTCTCTAGAAGAAATAAACTGCTCCTTGGAGAAAACAATAATTTTCACATAAAATGGAAAGATGAAGCAAATAGTGTAGCAATGCCTGAGCTGTATCCCATTCCTTTTAGATTTGTCATAAGGTTAGCTTTCAGGGGACACTGAGGGAGGCTGTTGTAAATACTTTGGAGTTTTGGCCGTATCTCTCTCGGGTTATGCAACGTGAAGTAGGATGTGACCCAACACTGACAAGTACTTCTGAACTCTGCTGTGGTATAACTGTGAGAAAATAGCGAGGGGCTGACTTGCAGTATCAGCTCCTCCTTTGGGTGGTCTGTTCTTTGTTCTTTTCCTGCTCTTATTCTCTCTCCTCCTGTCTTTGCTTCACCTCCTTGTCCATTTTCGCTTTGGCTTCCCAGTAAGACGTCTTGGCTCTTTGCCTTTGTTGCTGTGGGTCCTGCAGGACTGCCCTTGCTGCTGCCAGCAGTAGTTTGCCACTGGTCCTCACAACCCGCCTTTCCTGCTTGCCAGCCTCGTGTGCCCTTAGCGTACACACCACGTTTTAATACTTCTTAATGCACCTTCCCATGACATCCATACTGCTTTTCCTCCGTGAAAGCCTCTCCCGTGGCTGTTCTCTCTGTGCCTGCTGGAGCCTGCTCCGCACCACCTACAGCCATTCATACCCTGGTGCCTCCTCTGCCACGTCTGGATCCTCCGTATCTGTTTCTCCCCCACCGACACCTCCAGGCGCTCCATCCCATGGTGCTTCCGGCTCTGTCTCCACAGCTGCCATCTCTCCTTGCTTCTTTTAACCAGTTTATTTCAACTTTAATTTCCAGAGCAACCCTCTGCTGCTGTTCTTCTCATCAGTCTCTGCTATTTTGGGAAACCTCCTGCTCATTCTTCCTCCTCCCACGTTAGTGTCTCCTCTCACCCCTGGGGTTTATTCCCACCATGTCAGTGCTTGTCTGACCTTCCGGCCCCTCAGATTTTGCATTATACGCCGACCAGCTGCAGTCAAAGTGCACAGAATGTCTGGGGCCAGACTGGTAAGTCAAAATCCTGTTACACTTCCCCTCTTCAGGGCCTTTAGGCCAGATCTTCAGATGACATCTGTATGCTGACTGTGGTACTTGGCAGGAGTGTGGGCTCTATGAGGGGCTGCCTGGGGGTGATAGGGATGCAGCCACGTGAGGGACTTTGTGTGAGAGGGTGGAGAGGGGCTTCGCTGTGCCTGTCTTCCGCTGGCGGCTCGACTGTCATCTCAGTGGCGTGTCCTGTAGCAGCATTCCTAACAACTGGCCTTGGGTTGGGAAAGAACAGCCCTTGGAAGTGGGGAGACTTAACTGCTCCTTGACTCCCACATCCCATGGGAGCTTCGTGTACCCCCACAGACCTTCGATACCTTCTGAGTGCACAGCCAGGAGCCCTGCATGTGTGTTGAACTGCTGTACTCTCCCTCCTCGCCTGGCACTGACATAGTGCTCTGCCTGTGAACTGCAGGGCATAACTGTCAAAACCACCTCTCCCCAAAATAATCTCTGCTTCAGAGGCTGGAAAATGTGACAGCTCATTTTCATATGCAGAGCATTGTGGTGGGTGTCTGAAAGCAGCTGAGGCTGAGGGGGTGGCCAGGGAAAGGCGACTCTGAAATGGCAGGGAAGTGGCAGCCAGGGAACACGAGAGGAAGGATGGAAGGAAGGGAGCAAACCGAGAATGGGGAGGGGGCGGAAGGAGGGCTGGAGGCAGCCAACAGTGAGTTCAGGGCAAGAGAGAGTTGTACAGTGTGGGGCTGTTCTCTTTTCCCTGGCATGCCTTCTACTGGTCGCATTCATTTGTTAATAACTGGAAAAGTCTCTGCTGCTACAGACAGCAGTTGCAGAGCTTTATATATCAGGTAACTGGGGAGGTGGAGCATATAATCAGCAACAAGGTCAACTGTCTCCTTTTTTTCTCCTCTAAGTTCTTTTCTGTTCTTCATAGCCCCTTTTCCTTATGTATCCCAACCTTAGGAAAATCCTGCTTTGTCCTGGTTCTGCAATTGCTTATTAGGGTACAAGGTGAAAACCAGAACTTACTTGTCATTAAGACTTCAGTTTATGGGTTTTAGTTTGCTTTACCAGTCTGATTGCCAGACGGAGCAAGTCCTGTTTGTCTGGCAGCACCATGTTCTTCCCCAGCTCTACATGATGCTAACCCCAGTTTCTGTGTACGTGCATTTTACACAGTATTGCTCATGGCCCTTTTTCTCTGGAGCATTTGTGGCTGTTCCTGAGTCACCGCAGTTCCAGTCCTGCTGTGCCTGCTGAGTTGAGCACTGTTCAATGGAAGGCTTCAGAGCCTGTTAGCAGCACTGATATTTGCACTGCTGCCGTAGGAGACAGGCTGGCAAGGGGAAAAAAAACCTCAAATGCCCTTAAGAAACTTAGGACAGGTAAGAGAAGCTTCTTTTTGGCAAGTGTGCAGTTTTCAGTGAAACTGACTTTCTCTGGCAATCGCTGGAAGCAGCTGAAGGATCACTGTCAGTCCACATGTATTTGTATTTTCCATTCGGTTTCCCAGAGAAGCTGGGGATGTTTTATGCTGCCCAGGAGAAAACAGACATGTCTGTTTTTTTTTCTGGGAAGATGTTTAGGATTTTTACTTTTAAGCACTTGTAGGTTATTTATGTATGCCTATTACACTAATATCTTAAGTTTGAATTTCCCAGAAAACCACTTATCCAGCCTGCAGGTCATATTCTTCTGATGTGGAAAGCTAAATTGTCACGGGATTGGGAAGATAAATTTGGGAAGAGAATTGGCAACACAGCTGGTAAATCACTGGCCAGTTGTGTAACTGCAGTCCTGTCCAGCAGTCTAGGGACAGAGGCTAAGTCAGGCAAAACTCCAGTCTCCTGAATTTCACCCTGCTCTTAAGAAATACAGCTCTGTTATCTGTGGCTTATTTCAGCTTTGGTATGCAGAATTAAGAAGGTGTTTTAAGTTGCTCCTTTATCCTAAACTCTTGGCTTTTACATACTAATAAGCAAGAGCTATTTTCCACTCCTTGTGATGGGACATCAAGGGGTATTTTTAACCTGTGATGTTAATTCGTTCACAGAAAACTGTGGGATAGATGGTTATTTTAGTCAGAGCAGAAAGAACATAGGTGGGTAAATGATTGCTTCAATATCCACTAAAGATTGTGAGAGGTTTTATATTAAATTCCTTCACTGCACCATCAGGTTGTACACCAATGAGAACTTTCCTCGGGTCCCGTGGCTGTCCCAGGAACTGTTTTTTCTCAGGACACTGGAGAGGACAATGAGTCTGGCTACAGCACTGCTTCCCATCTATCTTTTCAGAAGGTCAGCTAGAACGGGTGTCTGATCAGCTCAAACTAGCCAAGTCGCATACTTTGTGCATATCTTGGTCCAAGAAATCCTTGGAACTCTCTGTAGTGGAAACAAGGAGTTAATATTGGAATGATTTGTTGATTATTCCCATGTAAATCATGCTTCCTATTTCACTTCACATGTGTGACCATGTGTTTATTTTTGTTTTGTATCTTGTGTGGTCTCTCTTCACTTGTTCAGTGCTGGTGGTTTTGTTGATACCTCCAGTAAAGGTCAACATTGTTGAGTCCTGTGTCTGACGTGGAGATCCACCATTTCACAAGAACACGGATACCTTTGGAGAGCTGTGTAAGCGTATGGCAAAGTGGCATTGTTTATTTGCAGGCAGAGCTTGGAAAATATCAGAACACACAACTGAGAACCTTTTCTGCTTGCAAGGATAACGTACAGGTCTGTGTGTTCCACCACTTTGAATGGTGTATTTATTATATTCAGAGTTTTCCCAGTGCCAGTGATTTGTTTAACTATTTAGTATAAAACCTAACTGATCAATCTGAATTTCTGCTAACAAAATCAGATACATAGGAGCTGAGCTTTCTGCCAATAAGATGAGAAGGAGACAGCCTCTAAGCATTGTAGAAGGAGCTAGTGTAGCTAACAACACCACTTGCGTGTGCTACGATCAGATAAACGTTTTTTCCTGATGGAAGCATTAGAAACACATTTGAGTGCTTTTTCATGCCAAAACCGAATTTACTTGTTATGCAGAGACTTAATGGCTGCTGCATTTCAAGAGTTCTTCTGATAGGCTGAATCCTGGAGGTATGAAGGAGATGAGATGGTGGTGTGGTCACGGAATCTCGTGTGACATATCAATATGGTATAGAAGTCAGCAGGGACAGCTTTGCCTTTTCTCCTAACACAGGTAACAGCATTTCTACACCTCCTATTATAGGTATTTTGATAGGAGTCATGTGAATTAAGGCCTTTCTTTTCTTTAAAACTATCTATCTTTAATAATTTTTTAACTATTGACTAGTTTCAGCCCCATATGACAGGTGAGATGGAGATGTAAATAGCTCCTGCAGTGTTAGTTTGTTGATGCTAATACTTGATCCCACCCCCACTGCATACCTGTTAGTTTATATTCAAGCAAGCAAATAGTCTCTAGATAGGAAAATGCAGGTGGAAAAACGCAGGTAGCATGTCCTACATACAGTACAGACTAAACTGCATCCAATTTCCCTCCCTGCACCAATACACTTCTCCTGTATGTGTCGGCAGGCCTTGAGCTCTCCCATCTCCCGCTGCTGTCTCTTGCCAAATGCCTGGCTCACATACCACGCCCTTGGCATCACGGTACAAAACACACCACTGGCATGCTGTTAAGCAATCTACTTGCTATTAGTAATTGATTTCTTTTTTCTTTTTTTTTCCTTAAGATGTCACAACAACTAAGGGCAGAGGGCATGCTTGAGGGACCTGTGGAGATGATCAAGACCTTGTTTCATTTAAAGAGACGTCGTAAGAGTAACAGCTTTGCTGCTTAGATAGTTTCTTGGCAAAATGTAAGGGTTGAGCAATGCTATTTTAAATTTTTAAAAGAAGAGCCTATGTGAAAGCCAGCTTTGTTGCTGCTCAGTGCAATTGTCTCCACTGTGATCTCAGATCTACGCAAAGGGCTGCAGAAGAGAGCCCTGTTTACTCTGTAAATGCACAGTGTGCAGAGATGGTGTTGGCTTTATCAGAGACCACAGGGAGAGAACCCCAGTCAGTGGAGTTGCCCTCATGACCAGAAAAATGCCCAAAGGTTGTAATCAGGTGTGTCAAACCCCTGGACTTTGCAGATCCCTGTGGAGCAGGCTAGCTGGAGATTTTGCAGGTTATTCAGTGTGCAACACATCTCAACCACCTGTGTGGCAGCAGGGTGCTGGCATCTCACTGCTCCCTGAATTCTCCTCTGTGTGGCTCGCTTTGCTCTTGCAGCTCAATTCTAGGGCCAATCACCTCATTCCCACAGCTCCTTATGGGAGATACACAGCTTACTGTTGGAGAGAGTCACCTCTGTCCCGCAGCTTGACCTTGGAGACACACCGCACCTTGGTTCCACAGATGTTCACTCTGCAGGAGCCACAGTAACAAGGAGAGGGACCGTGTGGGCCTTGTTTGAGATGACATGCAGAGTGGCAGCCTGACCTCATGGAAGCTCTTCTAGAAGAAGAGGGCACTGCTTTGTGCATAGTAGATAGGATATGCTTTACCGATAGGATCTGCAGTGCCGACAGCCCATGTAGATACTTGTGGTACCCATGACTCTGCAGTGGTTGCCAGCCTCCAAAGTGTCGTGGCAGTTCTCCAGTCCATTGAGATGGGGACCCAGGGAGTGATGTGCCAGAGTTAAAGGACTGGCAGGCAGCCTTGTAAAGGCCTCATCAATCTGAACCTGCCTGTGACTGCTGTCTCCCTCGTCCAAAGTCCCCTCTCCATGAGAGGAAGAAGGGATGGTGGATGAGGTCAGTGCCTGGAAGGGTGTAGATATATAGACACATGTCTGTTGCAAAACAGCCATGGAGGGCTGTGGAGTGTGGCCTGTGCTAGTGAGTGTGCTGGCATAGGAGGCCGAGGAGGCCTGAGGAGGTGGGAAGTGCTCTGGCATGCTCCCACTCATCTCTTCCGTGGGTGCAAATCTGCTCCAGAGGACCCTTGTTGTGAGCAGCTGGGAAGCGAGCCAGTTTGGACTGTTTGACCCTGGGCCCAAGGTTGTTCTTGGGTTCAAATAGCAAAGTGAATATAAATGTACCCAGAGCCACTATGGGTGGAGTTCATCTAAGATTAGGTGCTTATATCACAAGTGCCTGTTTTCATAGCTCTTTTTATAGTCAGTGGAGTGCTAATAAATATAAACCTCAGGATTCGGGCATGTTTCATTTTTTCCTGATGTGGGATGAATTGCACTCTGAACTGTGCTGACTCCATCTTCTGTGCTGATAATGGGAGCCTGGGCAGCTACCACAGGCGGGCGAGTCTACAAAGCAGGTGGAGTGAGGTGAGGTGAGGTGGATCCCACCATGTGTGCCTACAAGGCCAAGGAGAACCATCAGCTGAGCAGCAGAGAGTTTTGTGGAGGGATGGAGTGAGCGACATGGGACCTACCTGTTTGCTGGCTGCTTGGCATGCAGGCATTCACTTGGCTGTAACTTGGACATAGCACAGACTGCCCTTTACTGCCAAGAGGCTTGGGTAGAAACTGTCTGGGGAGAGAGGAGATATTGTGATGGGGGCGCTGGGGACTAAAATTGAGAAGTTGAGTGAGCCTGAGGATCTTGCAGGGGGACCAAGGAAGTGGAGAAGAAGGGATGCTGCAGCTATTGAGATGGGGCACATAGAGAACAGTCTCAAACTCTGTAGGGAAGCGTGCTCTCCCAGAGCTGCTGCCCGGGGAACGGCATGGTTCCCTCTGTCCCACGTCAGAAGCTTCCAGCTGACTGGCACCATCTCTCAGAGGTGGCTCTGCTGAGGGGCAGCAGCTCTGTTCTGCTGAGTTCTTAGAAATGTACTCATCCACCATGAATTATTTTCTCAGGCCCCTGGGTTTGTCTTGCTGGTTGTAGCCGTAAGACTGGGCTTAGAGTCTTTATGATCCCTGCAGCTTTCAGAGCTGATTCAGAAGTATAGCTTGTATTTAGAAATAATTAAAAGAACATCAGGAGAAGATTTGCGTGTAACTAGCGCCGTTCTCCCAAGAGCGAACTGACATTAATTTCTCACTACTTCCAGAAATGTTTGATTTTGTGAAATATGTTTTTCTTTCACTTTCTGTATTTCTAGTATTTTCCTGTGGCAAATACATCAGTTGGGTTTTGCAGGTAAGCTCTATTTCTACACCAAGAGGAATGGCTGAAGCTTGACTGAGGCATTAATTTTTAGCATGAACTTCTGTGAAGCCTTTTCACGGGTGCTGTTGAAAAGTAACTGTCTGGTTTGCAGTAGGGTCAGGATAAAATGATTCTTGCAAAATGATATTTCATCTCCCTTTGTTTAGGGACTGAAAATGCAGATATTGGGCAGAAAGAAAGAGGGCATGATCCTGCAGTTGTTGATCCCAGTGTGGTGAACTGTTTTGAGCAAGGACTGAAGGGCAGAATGTGAAAGAGAGACCTCTACCAGAAGAAAGCTTGCATCCAGTTGTTGGTTTTGAGAGGCGTTCCTGAAGACCATCTTCATTTATTTGATGGCACCAGCTGTAAAAGAAACACTGATGTTGTAACATCTATGTGTGTACGTGTGTTTGTTTTGCAGATGGAACAGTTTTAACTGTCAGAAAACAGCTACATCCCTCTGTGCGTGGTCAGGATCATGTGCTTACCAGGAACCATCTTCAGAGCCCTTCCAAAAAAGGACATTTCCAGGATCGATGTGAGTGTGGGTGGAAGGGAAAGCAGTGAGTGAAGATCAGGGTGTTCTTGTGCCCACAGAAGGCTTTGTCAGATAAGGTGGTTCACATTTTCCACACTTTTATTCTGCTTGTGTATTCAGCCTTCCACTGCACGAACCTGGATGCACAGGCTGTGGATGCCATCCTCATGGGTCCTGTTCATGATCAGTTGAGCACTGGGTGGGACCAGTGCTGGAACATGAACAGGAGGAGGAAGGTGGAAGCCTTTTGGCTTCCTTTGTCCTCAGGAAGCTTCGATGTTAACCTCAAATATAGGTCAGTGTTATGAGACTGTGACAGTATAAGCTAGTCCTCTGGAGCAGGTAGCGTCCGTAACAATTCTCCAGAAAGCTTTGCCTGCTCCTTGATCAGGCAAAGGACTTCAGGTTCCCAGGACTTCTCACTTCGGGAAAATTCCTGGGAACTCCTAAAGCTGGTGTGACACCCCTGTCTCCTCCACTCCAGTATCTTCTGTACTGTGTGAGCTGTGTTGTCACATATCGTCAGTCTGTCATAATTTGGATCCTTATGTGCAGTGAATTGAAGGCTCAGATTTCGTATAAGAGCAGCTGGAGTTTGCAGTCATCATGAAATCAGTGATATCCCATCCTGGTCAGCATACCTATGGACAGCAAAGCTGAGATACAAACATACATATATGTAAGATAAGACCGTGTCTGGAAAGCATCTGTTAAACTAAAGAAGCACAGTGCAGCAACCCATGCTGAAGGAAGCTTTATGGATCCAAATTAGGATGACACAGATGATACAGTAAAGACACGCTTTTTAGGAGCAGACCTATATGTGGCCCAACAGGCACAGACCCCTCTCCCCTCCTTGGGATGGCTATTAATAGCACAGGGTCTGGCCAGACCAGACTCAAATGGTGTGTGGGTCTGTTTGATTACTGCAGGGTTCTTTGGCAACTTTGAGTGAAGGCCCTTAAATAATCCTGCTGGCAGTGGGTGTTGGAGAGCTTGAGGCTTTAGAAACTTTTGGGTCAAGTTTACTCTTGTTAAATAAACAGTGGGTATTGATTAGATCATATGACAGAATAACCAAGCACTCTTTCAAATACTGCAGCTCACTGGAGTTAATTTTTATGTATTTATATACTCAGAATACTTCGAAACAGTTGCTTTGGTGAAAGAAGTATTAAGTCTTTTACTTGTGAAACTCTATATGCTTTTATATGTACAGCCCTGTGCACACGGATAGGAGGATTTTCAACACTGCTTAAAGGATTTGGATGCTCACTTTGTTTGGTTTAGTTGGAGACTTGAATCCCTTAGGCAGATTTGAAAATCTGAGCCATAATTCTTTGCTTATTTTAGTACATGGGAGCAAGACCTTTTCCCTGTTAAAATGACTCCTTTTTGCTGCCATAAAATAAAATGTGTTTAAGTGGAATTTTAAGAATTATTTGGTTCTCTAGACATATCCATTCATCTTACTCATTTGCTGTTTTGTTTACTGAGGAAGTCCTCAAGTCACAGTCTGTCTATATTTCGTACTGAGTAGGGTAGCAAGGAGCTTGTCAGAACTAAACATACAGATTTATAAAGGCCTTTATTATGATTATTTATACAGCTTAAATGTCCTGGAAGTGTTTTTTCATTTTAAATCTCTCAGCAGTACAAATACATATCTGGCTTCAAATATATGTCAGGAAAACATATGGCCCTGCCAAATGCAATACCCCCCGCCCCCCCAATGGTACTGGTTTGCAGCAGTGGGAAAAAAGCGAGGAGTGAAATATGTAAACACAGTTTAGTAGGTGAAAGGCTGCAGGGGCCATGTGTGCTCTGTTTACGTGGGTCCCGAGCGGGAAGTGCTCACATTGCACAGGCAGATTTGTTCAGGCAGGAAGAGTAAAGCACAGCCTGTCTCGGTGTTGCTTCCCAAGGCGGCCTGTTAGGCTAATCCCCCTGTCTGGCGAGGTGCTGCTTGAAGCTCGGAGGAGCTGCAGCCGCGGGGTGCACTGGCTGGGTGCCCTGCCACCAGCTCTGCTGCAAGTGAACCATCGGCCCCCGCCTCGGGGGGCCAGTGTGAGCAAGGGGCTTCTCTTCACATCTTCTCCCCAGTTGTCTCCCACGTGGAAGCGGCTGTGGTCAGGTGGATGCCAGCCTCCTTGCTGGAAATGGTGCAGGTGTTGTGTTAAAGGAAATGCTCACAGACCATTTGTTCCCAGCGGTTTATCAAAGGCACTTTTTCCTGCTTTCCTCTCTGGCTTCAAGAAGGAGCACTGGCAAGTCAGGCTCCAAGCCCTGGCAGGACAGCACGCCCTGCAGCTGCCAGAAGAGCCAAGTACTCACATACCTGTCTGGGGCACCAGCACCTTCTCCTACACTTGTATCCTATAGCCCTTTATTTTTCTTAATTGTAGCTGGGCACGTGGCCCTGGTGGTGCTCAGACGAGTCTCCTGTGGCTGTCCCAGATGTTGGTGATACCTGCTGTGGGTGTTAGCCCCTCTGCAGGACTTGCACTGCCGGACTGAGGACGTGCCCCCTTTGCACGCTCCCAAACACGCTCTGGTTCGACTCTGGTTGAACAGGGGTGGCCACAGAGCGGGCTGGAGGCGCCGGCCCCTTCCCCAGCACTGGCCCTGCTCCCTCAGTGCCTGCCGCAAGAGCAGCCCCGCATTCTGCTGGGGCCGGTGTCCAGCAGCTTCTCTCTGCCCCGGGTGGGAGAAGTCTCTGCTGTGGGCTGAAAGCGCCGACAGCAGATGCAGGGAGTGACGGTTTGGTGGCTGTGTCCATCGTCCTTCAGGAGTACCTGCAGACACAGCTACGCATCCACAACTCGTGCCAGCTCTGGAGAGACCTGAGGGTGACGGGCAAGCCACCATGTCACCCTCCTCCTTTGCTGTTTCTCTGCAGGCACAGGACAGGCTGTGAACCATGGCAAAAGGGCCTTTTGGAAATCTGTTGTGAAACCCCACAATCACTGATTTTTAAAAGATCCCACAAAAGCTAGAATTGTTTAATAGGCCTGTCTCTGCTCATCCTGTCCTGCTATTTATAGACAGCATAGAAACTTTACATGAATCATGAACTAGGTACCAAGCCAAACACTGGCCTTTTATCGGGAGCATTACAGTTCTGCTGCTTGCTTTTATCACTTCACTCAACTGGGCGAGCCTAGTGCAGAAGATGAATTTCTTTAAAAAAAGTAACAATCATCTACTTAATGCTGAAACAATGCCTTCTGACTTGCTGTCAGGGCCTTCAGCTAGTCTGAGCTCAGCTTATTCCAGAACAGGCTGCTTTATATGTCATGGCACATGCCCTCAACTTCACCCTTCCATTGTACGCCTTATCTGAAACCCTGATCCTGGGATTAAAAATGAGACAAATAACCTTAGATCTCAATTGAGTGCATAATCAGTGAGAAACGGGGAACTGTAATGGGTAAAGAAATGACTGGTTTATCAAATGTCCTGGGGCCATGCCACAGAAGTGTCCCAAAGCCAAGTATTATGTAGGTATAAATGGAGAGCTTGCAAGACAACATGTTTTAAGGTGAAGTTGCTACAGTACGATACAAACCCCAGAAGCTCAAAGGGACAGTGTCAATCTGAGTTCGGGGGATCCTGAGTAGTTTCTGGAAAGGCAAAAATGTTCACACATAGAAAGAAAACGTGACCGTATGGGAGCAGGCAGCAGACCAAGCCCAGCCGCCCTCTCTCCATGCCCTGCCCATGCCAAGGGCAGGATGCCGGGCAGGAGGGCTCAGCCGCAGCACGGGGAGCCTGCCCCTGCTCCCAGAAAATCCTGGCACTGCAGCCGGGGGAAGGTGCTGTAAAGGACTGCAGAGACTGGCATGGCAGGGAGCACCGTTGGCACCACATCCCCTCTCCCCTCTTCCCCCCGACAGTGACACATGTGGGGCTGTCTCCTGCAGTGCTGAGCCCTGTCCTGGTGAGCGCAGGGCCAGGGCTGGTGGGTGCGGAGGATGCCCGTGCCTCAGCAGCTGGGCGTGCTCAGCCCAGCACCGTGGCTGAGATGCAGCGCTTTGCGTGCAGACCATCTGCATTCCTGCACGTGGGGGCTTGCGGCCACCATCTCGTGGTGGGTGCTTCAGTCTGGTGTGAAAGCATGTTAGGGCACTTGGCAGGTGAGAGAGTTGCCTCCTCTGAAACATGCCACACGCTGGCATCTTCTGGGGTTTTGCACTGGGGCTGGAGTTTGTTCCTGTTCGAGCTGCATCCAACATAACTGGTCTGCAGGTTTAATGGAGATATAGTGTCAAGAAACTCCCCATTCAGAGCCGGGGGGCATTGCCTCATGGTTTCCAGTGACTGCTTGGGCCAGGAGCAGCTTGGTGTGGCTGTGCAGGGCTGGTACCCAGACCTGCAGCCCCACGTGCCTGAAGCCAGGTGAGTGGCACTGGCAGATCCTGTCCAGAGCCAGACCTGTGCGTGGGCAGTAAGGGAGCTGCTGGTCTTTATGTGCCTGGCCTTTCATAGCTGGGCTGCAGATGACTCCTCTTTGCTTGCCAGCAGCCTTGTTTGAGGTTTGAGATTGTTGACCCCCCCAGAAATGCGCGAGCGGGTGGCATGCTTCAAGGCCTTGGGCTTAGGGGACAGCAGCTGCACCCTGGCCGTGCAGGCAGCGCAGCAGCAGCTCGTCGAGGTGGGTGCGGATGGGCTGTGTGCCGGCGGCGCAGCGGGGCCGGGGTGCAACGGGGCCAGGGTGCAGCGGGGCTGGGGCTGCCGGCTGCTGCTGGAGCGAGGATCCAGCCCTTCGGCAGTGCAGGCGACGGGAGAGCCCCCGCTCCAGGGAGACTGCAAAATGGATTTGGCAGGAGCAGAGGAACAGCATGCCAAAATGTGCTAAGCCGAACCAGCTTTGCTTTGCGGATTTTTTTTATTTTTTTTTTTTCACATTCCACCAAATAAAACACTGCTTTGGGAGCTGAGCTGAAGCTGGGAATCCCTCTTCTGTGCCTGCCTTTCCCCCTGCCTGTGACAGCCCAGCCCTCCCTCCCCTGCCTGCCCACGCCCTCACAGGATCCCACCAGGCCCTGGCAGCCGCTGCAGCGGCACCGTGGAAAAACTGTGTCGTGGCTCCACGAGACATGGCTTGCCGGCCCGCAGGGACCAGGGGCTGGGACTGCCAGGGGAGCAGTGCCTGAGCCTGGCACACTCAAGCCTAAAGGGCTCATCCCTGTGGGGCTGCCTGTGCAATGGGGACTCCCTAAAGCCATCTGGAGGATGTTTTCAAACCAAACATTGCAAAGCATTGTCTGGCTTTCCTCTAGCTAGAGGGGGAAAAAAAACCCCAAACAAACCCAACACCCTGCAAATCTATTCTGGTCTCACATGCGTCTCAAGTGGAAAATTTCAGCTGAACTGATTTAGGCTGGTGGGGTTACAGGAGGTGAGGCCCGGCTGCCGCTGGCTCCGCAGGGCCGGGAGGGATGGCTCATCGCACCGGGCGCCCGTGCCTGCCACGTGGGCAGGGCCGGTCTGGCAGCGCCCGCCTGTGACACCAGCCAGCGGCTCCAGAGGGGAGAGGAAGGAAACCTGAACCCGGGGGAGCTCAGGAGATGGTGCAGCCTTCAAACAGCGTGGCAGCTGCCACCTCCATTATACCTCCCAGCCTGGGTAAAAAGTGTCCCCGACTATCCGAGTGCCAAGGGGTGTCTTTCATTCTTGTCGCCACTGTCCCCCCGCTGCAGTCACTCATCCCGGGGTGGCCCGCGGAGGGGTGCAGCGGCAGGGACACAGGTGCAGTGGCTGCTGTGTCCTTGTCCTGCAGGAACGACATGAAGCGTGTCTCCAGCAGTGCTGTGCCAAGGCTGCGGGTGCTGCCAGCCTGGCCCTGCTGAAGGCACAGGCCCTGAGCACCGGCCTTGAAACCGCCCGGGCGGCCTGCGGGACAGTGACTGTGGCAAGGAGGGGCGGCTGTGAGCGCTGTGGGGTCAAGGACAGCTGGAGAAGGAGGCGTCTTTGCTCCTTGGCCTTCACCTCCATGTTGGTGTCCCAGGGCCACTTCGGGACCTAGAGCTGGCTGGGAACTTGCCATTGGGGTGTTTGTTGTTGGAAAAACTAGTAATAATTTGTTGAAATTGAAACTTTTAATGGGAATGCCCATGGGCGTGTGGGAGACTGAGTTCCCCCGGTCCTGCATCCCGGAGCCTGTCTCCCAGCTCCATGCTCCAGCCCGGGTAGGTCAGTCCTGCTCCCACATGGAACAGGAAGGTTTTGGACGCTCAGATACCTTGGAAGAGAAATGACTTTCCAGCCAGCTCTGTCCACGCTCCCTGCTGGCGCGGTGACTCCAGCTGGGTGAGCCCGCACCGCTCGGGCAGGGCGGAGGCACAGCTCAAGCTGAGCGGAGGGTTCGGGATCCGCTGTCGTGGGATGACGAGGTAATTCCACGGGGAAGAGGCCCGCGGAGGTGTCTGGCCCAGCAGGGCTCAGCCATCGGAGCTGCAAAGGCCTCCGGGGGCGAGCGGCAGCCCCGCGGGGCACGGCACTGCGGCGCCCCCCGCCGCTGGGTTTCCCGGGGCACTTAACGAGCGGTTAGAAGGCCGCGCGGAGGTTGCAGCCTGTGTGCCAGGCGGGTGTGACTCTCCGGGGACCGGGGACACGCCGCCGGCCGCCGCCGCGCCCCGCCTGCCCCGCGCCCCCCGCACAGTGGCCGCCGGGGCCGGGACACGCAGCGCGGGGCGGCGCCGGGCCGGGAGCCGGGAGCAGGATGGGACGGGCGGCGCGGGGAGGCGCGGGGAGGGGGGGCTCTGCCCTCGCCCCCGCCGGCCCAGGCGGGCCCCGGCGGCTCCGCGGGCGCGGGCGGCTCCGCGGGCGGGCGGAGCTCGCGGCCAGCCGCGGCCCAGCTCCGCCATCCGGCTGGAAAACCGGGCCCGGGCTGAGGCAGCTTGGCCCTGGTGCCCCGGTGCCGCTTTCAAGCAGCGATACCTGCAGGGCTCGCTAGGTATTGCTTGCTTTGTTTTTCGTTCAGGGAATTTCCCGGGAGGAGGGTGTCAGACCACAGCGCCGGGACCCATCGCTCCTGCTGCCAGCGCGTCCCCTCGCTGTCCCTGCATTCGCCCGACCGGCCACAGCAACCCCCGCGCGAGCGACCGCGGGCTGCGCTGCTGCTGCGACCCCAAGCATCAGCTCCCCTCCGCGCCACCACCTTCACGGCAGGTATCCCCACTGGAGACGTGTGATAAATTTGTGACACAAATACCTTAGTGTTTTTCTTAACGGTATGAAGGGCCGTGTTCAGAGACAGCGTGGTTGAGCCTAGTACACAATCAGGATCTAAAATCATGCAGGTACTCACTAAATCATACTTTCAATTCTTGGGCCTGAAATAGCTTTCCCTCCCTCCCATTTTTGACAGATACCAAGTAGCTGGCCTACACTGAAGCAGTGTAGTAGGACATGATGCACATTTGACACAGGTTGTGGTCTGCACTACTGCCTACTGCAGTATTTCAGTCAGAGAACATTAAAATATTCTATTCAGCAGAATTTCTGGGAAAGGCAACATTCACTCTTTGGAGGAAGTAACCAGAGGCCACTGGTCCTCAGTGCAGAGATGATGATAAGCAGCCAGTTGGACTGAAGGCAGAGAGGACCAGCTCCTGCTACCACCTCCCCAGAAGTTTATTTTCTGACTCACACTGACAAGTGCAATTAGCTTTGTCCTGTGTTGCTGACAGGTTAATCCTATTAATGCCCCTAATTCAGATTAAAGACTATGTCGTTGCAAAGAGATTAAAATAGTGAGAAAAAGCTTGTTATTCCAAGAATAGACTTTAATAAGGGGGGGTCCACACCAGTCCCACTCCCACCCTGTCTCCAAGGGCAGCAGTTTGTCAGGCTCTCAGGGAACAGCCCCACAGTCCTGAATTAATAATATCTGCCTTCCCTTGGTAGTCAGCATACCAGCCCTGTGAACAAACCCACTTTCTCTTTTGGATACAATCAGACCAGTTCAGACATCTTCGGTACATCTCCTGGTTCTTCCCCGGGCTCCTGGCAGCGTTCGGCAGGCAGCTGGCACAGCCAGCACCCACAGCTGAGCCCCTCCTGGGAGCAGCAGCATCGGGCCTTGCTGTGGTTGAGAACCTTGGCAAATCCCCCAGAGCATCACCCCGCTACTCCTGACAAGAGAAGACCCAAGGGATGGTCCCCCTGGGCTTTGTAGGAGCCAGAGAGCAAAGCAAAGCTGATCACCAAGATCAAGCTAGACCAGAGCCTGGCACTTACCCAGCAAGCAGGGACTAAAAGATTTTTTCTTCCCCAGAGGAAAACATGATTCTTCACTGCATGCTCATTTCAATAATTTAAAGCATCTGCTTCTGTTCTGTTTTAGACATTTTTTTTTTTTTAAAAAAAGGCAAGGTTCAAACCTCTGTAAGCTTACTATGAAACATGTTTAAGTTGTATAAGGTTACTATGAAACACATTAATAGACTACTCCACCACCCCCCCAAAAAAGCAGCAATGCAGAGTATATATGAAGTGGCAACACATCCAATGGTGGATCCAGGGCACCTACTTTTATTTTGAGCCAATGTAAGCCAGTTGCGCAGCTGCTTAGATACACAAGGAAAAGGTAGAATCATTTTTTCTCATTCCTGAGGAATAACTGGCACCACTAGTAGCATAGTGCTGTCTCAAATCACAGCCCTGGATCTTCCTTGGGAAATGGTATGCAGTACTTCAGGCCAAAGCAGGTGGGACCCATTTGGCATGCACAGTGAGTAACTGTATTATACACTGTATCAAAGCAATTCCAGCTTCTGCAGCTAGCTGTACCCACGGGGCTAGAGAGCCACGGCCTCAAGCAACAGGAGGAGCTGGAGATGCACATTGAGCATAACAGAGCTACTCTTAGTTCCAAATACTATATAGAAACCATTCGCCTTTTATATTTTGAGTAAAATTCTGAATTACAATTACAATATAAATTGTAACACTTCGCAAGTCAAGTTGCATACATACTGTTTTCAAACTCAAGGTTGTTTTTAATGGCAAACTGTCTTCAAATACAATGAATATTTCTGCTCTGCCCACTACCATTTATAGAGGAATTCTTTTCAACTGATCTGTAAGTTAACATGAAACGGCTCTCCTTAAGACTGCATAACAGAATCCTATTAAATTTTAGGCAATTGTTATTTGTACTTAGTCAAAAAGCATACAGCAGTGTGTTTTGTCTGGAGAAAAACCTCAACTGCTAGACTGAAGTACATCTCACTTCTTGAAACATGGGGACAGCTAGTGACTTCAGATTAAAAAAACCCCAAACCAACAAAACAGCTTTCCTGTTACCATTATTTACTCCCTTTCCTACTTCCACATTTAAATCCAGTAATAAGACTATCTTCAAAACATAAGCCATTTTATACCTCTTTCAGCTGGCCTGTAAAACTGTTCTGACGAGTCCAAATTCAGAGTTTTCTTTAAAGTAAAAATTCATCAAGCTTCATGAAATCTTTGCTTTACAGAGCCAGAAGTTACAATTTCCAACCAGTTGGCACTCATGTAACATTACACTTGCACCGAACAGGTAGAAATTTTACCTCCAATGAAAGGGATAGAAGTCTCATTTGACTGCAGGATCCAGAGCCCAATGCACCATTTCAAAGCCCTGACACCCCTTCTCCTTCCCCCAGTTTTCAAGTGAGGGAAGTTAAAATGAGCAAGTAAGAAAAGGACCTTGAAGAAGTCAAGAGGCTCCATAATAAAGAAGTTCTCTGAATACTTTCAGCAGTTCCAGTTAACTTCTAATAGTGTGCTTTACCTTTACTTTGTGGATATATTTAAATGAAGTCCAGCACAAGAGAGCACTGAGGCTTCTGAAGACTGGCATAGCCATTCTCTTAGGAGCAAGTGCTATACAGAAGTAGGTGAAGGTCAGACTCTTCAATAAATGCCATTAGAAAGCAGAGCTAAAGGTTCTGGGACAACTTGCAGAGCAGGACTAACCCATGCTGCCTCAGGCACATGCACGCTAGCTAGAAGACTACCTCTTCTGGACACATCTCTATCTACTGCAGGTTTGCTGCTTGGTGTTAAGAACTGAACCTAAAATACACCACAAATTGCCTTTTAGCCTTTCAGGAACTTACAACTTTCACTTCACACAGGTTTATCTATCATACATTTTTTACGGTTTAATACAACGCTGAAATAATGGGCTAGAGAAAAGAAGGCTTCTCAAAACAATCATGTATACATCTATTTTATAGCTACCTCTTCTGCCTAGCCCCTCCCAAAGTTAGCCTGAAAAACAGTAAAATCTACACAAAGTTTTATTGCAATCATACAAGGGATACATCAAGGGTCAAATACAACAAATACTATGATGCAATTTTACATTTATTAAACTACAGTTCAAAGCACAAATTTACACATTCTAAATACACTAAACATCTAATGAAGTCACACTGGTCTCCCACTGACATTTGATATATCTGGGCGAAAGACAATAACTTTACAAGACTTTTCTAACAGGAATCCTTAGTATAAAAACTGTGTACTTGTATGTAAACTGTTGAAGAACCCAAGTGATGGGTTTCCATCTCCACTAAGTCATCCATTTTGTTGCATATTTAAACGCTCAGGGGTTAAATGAACTTGATTTTAAATTTGGACACCATTATCTAACCCTCCCACCCCCCAGTGAATTGTATCTGTAGCTTGTTTTGCCTGGTCCCCATTAGCTATTACTAATTTTTCAAGTTTTGAAGAGAATGAATTGAATTCAAGATTGTTCCATTTCTTCCACACTGGAATGTTGACCAGACAAACTACAGACTTGCAACTGCAGGTCTAAATGAAGCGTTAATGCCTGTTTAAGCTGCAGTGGAAAAGCGGTCTTCTGGGCTCAGCTGAATGCAAGAAGGCACAAAGAAGAAATTCTTCATCAATGTGTCTGAAGCAATTCCAGCATCTTGCATCTCGTCCCTGCAGCAGAAAAGGATTAGTGCTGTTAATAAGGTGTTTTCACGTACAATTTCACATCAGAAACCAGCCTTGAATATAGCATTTGACATCTACTGCCCCTGCACAGATTGGCACCAGTCTCAGAAGAAGGGAGAATTCAGCTCTGCAGGTGCCTGGCAGACACAAAGGCCGAGACTCTCCACTGGCAGAGGCACAGGGCCCTGGCTACCTCAGTACTGGAACAGGTTACCGAGTCTCACCATCACCACATCAGCATTACTGCCCTTCCTGCCTACAACAATGGTACTGGTAATGTGCACAAGTTGCAATTACTAGTATTAGGAAAGCTCAGAGGTTGATGTTAAACAGTAAAAGGCTTTACAACTACCACTAAACTCAGTTGACAACGAGGTATTTTGCCTTCCTTTGCCAAATTCTAAGCAATATAGGCATTTTATTGCAGCTCTCAGTTTATTCTCAGCTAAGTCAGACAACAGTAAAAAAAGCCACAAACTAAAAAGGCACATTCTTACACTAGTTGCAACTACCTATATTTGCTATCAAATATAATCTATATTTGGCTGTAAGTGTACACCTTTGAAGGAAGTGAAAACAATTTTGCCACTACAGAGAGAATTTCCTTACCAGTCACTGAAAGACATCATGTAGTAAATCAGTGGCCTCTGATAGTCGTTAAAGGTAGACTGTTCACCTAAGGTACCAGAACCCATATTACCAAAGATCAGCCAATCTCCAACGCTCAATTCAGGAAGAAGACAGTTTTCCACAATCTGATCAAGCTCATCACAGGATGGACCCCAAAGGCTGCTTGCAAACAGAGGCTCATCTTCCTTGTATTTCTATATGGAAATCCAGGTAATTCAGGCTTCAGTTTATTGAAAAAGTAAGTTTTCAGATTTAAGGACAATTTTATACATAATTATATCTACATGAAGAGTTAAATATGTATAAAAATATAAGGATAATAAAAACTATCTCTGAAGAATATAGAAGGACTCACCTTGTGAACCTCTGGGATAGTATTCAGTTTCTCAGACAATTTACTTGCAAAAGAACCATAAACACCATCATTTATGTAATACGTAAATACTGGTTCATCATCATTCCTGGTTTGCTCCACTGGAAGTAAAAAAGAAGTTGTCTTGCATGCATTTTTTGTCATAAGTAGTCCTTTTGCAATCCTACTTAAGTCAACTGCTTTCTCCTGACAAGGGGGTTCCATATATACTGGAATGGGAAAATTACGAGCAGAGCCATCTGTATGAGACCAGATTATAAATTCAGATGTAAAATTAATACTTTCAGTAATAATCATTATTAAGAATATAAATCCAGTTTCTACTTTAGCAGAGAAACAGACTGCTCTATGTGTTCTTCTAATACGGAACCTTTTATTACACCTTCGTTAAAGCACCCAATCTAGGTTTAACTATTAATAAGTCAAACCTAATAAGGGAACAAGTGCTACATAAATGTAACAGAGAAAGTGAGATACACAGGTTAACAGTCAGAACCCAAAAGGCAGATTACAATGCAAGGATGAGGGAACATATTAAATTTATGCTGAGACAAACTAGTCCATCCTGACTAGAAGTGGGCAGCTATCTGTAATAATTTGTAACATTTAAGAGAAATACAACCCTTACCTCCAGAAGGAAGAAGTTTATCATACTCAACAGTCTTCTTTGCAATGATGTTAACTGCTAGTGTAAATGCAGATGAAACATAGTAACACCCAGGCTCTGCAATCACATCAACACCTGATTCCTTAGGAAAGTAGACATCCAGCAACGGCCTGATGACATGATTAACCTAGGAAATTCAAGTCAGGTGTAAGAACAACAAAACTCACACACGCTTTCAGACAGCAGCAGTTCTAGTACATGCCCCAAAAGTTTACACCATTTCTCTGTTCTCTGACAAGTGCCCTTAGAGGTCCAACATTTACAGAAGTGTTAAGAAAATAGGTCATTCTGCTAAACACTGAAGATTGCGTACCACGGGTCTGAATACTAGAGTCTCTCCTCCCAACCAAAATTCAGACTGTGCTACACTCAAGACTGTACAAGTAACTTCAAAGTTTGTCCAGCACAGATAATGTAAAGTTACACATGAATCCCAAAACACAAGGAAAGGGCCTTTTTGTGATCAGTTCTGAATACTGTTGTAATAGAAACAGAATGAATTATTAAATTCTGATGTTAATCTCTAAATATCTGGCTTAAGATTTGAAGTATTCTGGACAAGTAGCAGAACAATTAGAACTAAGAAAGAAAAGCCCTGACTGCTGTTAGTAACTTTTCACTGAATCACTTTCACTGTCCTACATTCAAAGGAGTTTGTGTTTAAGATAACGTAAGTGTAAACAGGTTACTCTGTTTTATGTGCCACTGAATACTAAAGATCCAAATCAAAGGCTAGCCAAAGCAAAGATAAAAGCAAGCCCTTTAATCTTCAGTTCTACAGCCAAGTGTCACACTTTCATATAGCAGCAATATGGTTTATGATCCAAAGCATGCTAAGCAACCCTGTTCCAAGCCATGCAACAGAGTAACCAGCTGGACAACTGTCAACTGCCAAAAACCCCAGAATTACTGCTGTTAAGGTGTCTTAGGATAGTAATTTAATCTGTGACATTCTTAAATCAGCATTCACCCAATATGAACAGGATTAAAAAGAAACGATCACCTCCAAGGACTGATTACACTACCCATGATAACTGGTTTTATATTCTTTATCTGGATCTTATGACTTACAGTCTAACATGGAATTTAGGATTGGTTTCAGCTACCAATGTTAGTTGCAGTTTGAAGGTTAAACACTTCAGCTTCCTAAATCAAGAGTTTCAACTTCCAATACATTTGCATACCTCTTCCAGCTGAAGCTCTGAACCTGTGAAGCCCCCACCAATATCCAACATGTTCATCTTAAAGCCAAATTCTTCCTAAAAGGCATAGGCAGAATGTAAGTACAGACAACTGTAACCAAAAAAATATTTTTTTGTTGCTCCTTACTGTGGTTTTCTCCTTACTGTGGCTGTTTTCTATGTTCTTATATACTTTTGAGCATATTTAGCAGAGTATGTCTGGTGAGGGACTGTACTCTGAGCACTGTAGAAGTTAGTACAGCTCCATTAAACCTAGTAGTAATAGCACTGGGATGTCAAGAGAAGCTGGTTACACAATTCTTAAGTAGAAGTCCCACAGCAGTGTCAACTCCCATCTTGTGGTGTTTGTTACATTCAGACAATATTTGCTGAACAGGATGGTGCATTCTGACAAAACGAAGTTTTGTGAATTTACAAATACATATAACGCAAGTCCTTTGGATAGAGCTTATGTGACAGGACTGCTACAGTGAATTTGCACGAAGATCAGTGAGAACTTCAGTTCTGCTGCCATCCATGTGTTAAGTCACAGCTAATGCATTAACCACAGTAGTAAGAGTAAAAAGACTGGCAGTCTTCTCTAGTTTACAAGCTGCTTCTTTACAGGAAGACAGATGTTAAGACAATGGATTTTTGAATTTTGCAATATGAGAAATACACATAAAAGATGTAAGAGTCAGAGTCATCTGAAGCATCCAACAAATCCATTCCTCTTCACGCAAATTTGGATATTCTCCCCCCCACAATATGACACCTTTATTTCTTATGATGCTTAGTTATTAACCTCAGATCACGTGCACCAAATTAGTGGTTATATCATGATAAATGCCAGCACACAAATACTAAATATTTTAATTTAACTTAAAAATGTCAACTGCATATTTGCAGGACTGAGATTTGAATTTCAAAAAGCCTTTACAAAAAGTGGGAAACTAATTTTTTATTTGAAAACATCACAGAAGGCTAGTGCCTGTCAGCAGGACAGCATTCATTAGCCTTTGTCCACAATTAGGATTATAAAGTTTGTTTTACCTCTACCACATGTCTTGCAATGGAGTATTTAGTCCCTTACTAAAGTTCCATTTCCTACATTGATATATTTTGGAAATAACATAGTTGGCTTGTTAGTATGATTACAAAAGAACGAATCCTCTACTGTAACAATTGCATGTGTGTATTTATCTACTTACAGCCATGTCAAACACACACCGAGCATCAGATATAGCATGAATGTACGTTTGCAATTCCTTGCAAAAGCCCGAAACATGAAATCTGAAAGAAATTAAGCCACAGTTAATACACTGAACCATTCATCTTTCAAACCAAGCAAACTGTTTCACCATCTAAAATAGCAAGTGGATCAAGACAAGCCTGCATGATAATACAGTAACTGTGCAAAGAATAAGCTCAGAATATGATGGCCTTCTATTCCACTGGATTGGTACTTGATTGTACTTGTCTTGCTCTTAATGCTAACAATGTCCTATAATACTATTATCTTTACGAAATACCAACAGATTTACTGAACCTTTCAGTCTTCACTGTCAAAGTGGTTAAAGGTTGTCCTTCAGTGGGTGCCAACATTAACACAATACCTGCATACTGTTCCCCCTCTCTCAATCTACTTTGTATTGCCTTGCCTGGACATACTCTCTCCTGGCCACCCAGTTTTCTCCTCCAAGCTAGGGCTGTACTGTGTATGCTATCTACTCTCCACACCATTTGGGAGAGGATGAGGAGAGGTGTGTCCTGCTGCCACCCTGTTGTGAAGCTTCTCCACTCCAGGCCAGGTGCTAGTTTCACAACAAGTTGGTGAGCAGGTCATCAGAAGCAGATTCCTGATGCCTCCCCCACACGCTCCTGAATCCCCTCTGGTTCCTTGTCCAAAAGGCTTAAGTACTGCCGTAATACTGGTAGTAACTGGGGTGCTAAATCAAGTGCCAACATTCATACCGGCTTCCTAAAGACTAGTATGATCTGCTGGTTCTGGACAGATGATGCACACCCATCTGAGCCACAACACTCTCTACTCCAAGTCTAGTCCTTTGAAGAATACCATTTAGAGGCAAGGGTCACTTTTCAGACTTACTTGCAGGAATCCACATGTGGATTTTTTTATAACAAGACACAAAAGCTATGCGATTTTTGTTAAAGTTAGTTTAGACATTATGTAAAAGAGGTAGATTTTCTCAGTAGTACAATCTAATTTTTAAATACGTTTGTCATTGGTAATGACTAATATGTTTATGCTTTAATTTAACATAAATTTCAAAGATATTTACATTAAAACAATTGTGTTTTAAATCCTCAAGATCTAGCTTCCATTTTAAATCCTTTATTGCCTTGATGACCCACCCTCTTTTGTGTGGTTGTTTTCTTCAAACATTCATGAGCATGTGATATATTAGTAGCTGAAGGTAGACAGCAAAGACCTGTGCATGCATTTTTCCTACATACAGTAAAGTTTTTGCTAAACTTCAAATTAAAATACCACAGATCATTTGGAAGCTCTCAGAACACTAGGATTCTTTCCTGCTATCCGCAAGTCAAAAATTTATCAGAGTATTTTGTCTCGATGTGGTCAAAGAGTGACACAGGGCTTAACTCTTCAAAAATCCAACTTCATGTTCATCTTGTTCAAAGTCTGTCCAAGCCATTCTATGATATACTAGCACTTGTGTTACACTGTCTATTGCTGGAAAAGCAAATCAAGTTACCACAGAAGTTCAAGAGTATAGCTAAAAATAGGAGAGCCTTCTACACTTTGTTTTTATGCTGACAGGATTTCTGATACTCCATTTTAAATTGCTTTGATGGCTGTGATAGTTACACTGTTTCATAACTGCTTTTTGCTTCTCCATTAGCACTTTGCTTGCAAGCAAAAGCTCAGTCCAAAAATTCTTGGTTTGTGGTTTTTGCTTTTTATTTTTTTTTTTTAAACCCCCTGTAAAATAGTGCCAAAGGGGAAAAAAAATTCTGTTATATTCTGTCTTCAGTACATCATACAAACATCTGCTCAGCCAGCAGAGAACAATAAAGTTACTCACTTGACACCAACTATTTGGACTCCCAACTCCTTAGCACATTCCATGAGGTGCCTACAGTTCTTCAGGGTGGTGCCAAACTTCATATTCATCTCCTCATCAGCATTAATGTCTTCTGTGGCAATGTGCAGTAAGAGCCTAAGAGAAGGGGAAGATGATTGGGGCAGTTGGTTTACATCATCAGCACATGTGAAGCCTGAAGACTGTCAGAAGTGTGTTGATTATGTTGTCAGCACTCCAGCTCCATCGATGGATGAGTCAAGTGAACCTAATAAAAACAATCCTGTACAGAGAAAAAACTAGCAATTAGGGGCTAAAACATGGAGCCAACAAGGACAAGGGATTTGGAAATGCAGCAACTAAGACTCTTTTGTAGCAGCAAGAGTCTGTTGAGTGCTGTAATAAAAGAGAATGTTACCTTCTAATAAAGTATACTTCCTCATAAAACCATTAAGACCGTGATATGCTTTTCCCATCACTGTCTCCCTTTCTAGCCAAGAGGAGAGCATGGAGATTCCCCTTCAGTCAGTCATGTATCAGATTTGGTTAAGCCCAGCATCTGGAGAACACCAGGCTGACACTGAAAGCACACCCTGGCCACATCCCTCCACCTCTCCTCCTGGCTAAACAGATGGACTGGGGATGGGGTGGGGGTGTCAGTCCATTCCCTGCCCCTTCCTCCAGGGCACCTGTGGAGCTGGGAGGCAAGAAGGACCATCTCTTACAGACTCAGCAGTGACACAGCTTCCTCCCTCTGGTTAAAGCCTCATTTCAAGTAGGTCTGGCAAACTGGAGTGCCAGTGTTAACAGTTTTCTATACTAAAGTAACAATTCAGTGGCAAAGGCATGTTTGCATCGAAACTTCTAGAGGTATACCCCCAGAACTCAAATTCAAACTGCTGTTCACCAAGAAAGTCACTCCTCCCCATTGCCCCAGTAAACATCAAACAGCCATGCTGTAAACTAAACAGAAGTTGTGTCATGGCATGTATGCAGACTGCAGAGAGCACAACATGACAGTTAACCAGCTGGAGAGCGTAAACAAGTGGTAGAAGCGCTGCACTCGAAATAGCTCTTTTCAAGACATGCAACAAGACATTTCTCCTCTTGCTTAGAAAAAGAATTTGCAATCATCTGAGTTATGGAGACTTCCAAAGGCAGAAACATCAATTATAAAAAGACCAACCCATTACTGAGTTTAGTGCAGAAAGTTACAAGAATTTTCAGAAAATGAGAATTACAGCTTTCCAAGCAGGATTTTCTCTAATGTAATTAGCTTCATCTGCAAAAAAACAACCTAGCTATAACAACCACAAGGCTATATAAAGGCTTTGGCTTTGAAACTATGCCAATGAACAGAAAGAAGAAAACTCATAGCTGTTACTTCAACATTTTAATGACCTGAATGAGAGAAATCTACTGAAACAAACAAATCTCTACCCAATAGAAGAGCTAGAGATCAGGTTTCTATAAAATTTAGATGGCAAATTGCAGTTCTATGTAGAAATTGAGTTTCATGTCCTCGGTAAATAGGAACTTTTTCAAATAATAAGACTATGGGATCCTTGAAAGTAGTAAAAGAGTTTACGTTGGTTTTCTCTAGCTCATGGAACTCCTTCATTCTGTCTCCCCACTTTACAATTCCTCTGGCTCAAGAAACATCTGCACCTTAACTCCTCTTGTTGTGGATGTTTCCATAGACAGCATCTTCTTAAAGAGGCTGTTGGACTTAAGGAGAAAAATCAACATAAAAACTAACAAAACACTAACTCCACCAGTGATAACTGGTAAAACACTAATGACATAAGAGCTTTAGCATTGCTAAGGCTTTCAAAAGCACAGGGTATGTCAAGGTCAGCATTTTACACACAAAATGATTTATCACACATGACATTCTTTACACAGGAAGTACTCTCCAGTATGCAAAGCACTGACAGACTTCCATGAGGATGAAGTGTAATCACTAGCAACAGTAATATTGAACTTGAGGTAGTAAATAAAGTAACTATGTGGGATGAGTAGAGACTCCATATACTGAACTTGGTAGAATCTTCCCAATTCTACAACTATGGCCACAGTTCTGGGAGAAGACATGACACTAATAAGGACTGCCTAGAACCAAAGGCTTTGTAAAGGATGTCAGGAATTCAGTTTTTTAGTGTGCTCTGATGACACCTGTGGGAAGCTGTATCTTGTTAACCACTGGAAAGCACTGTAATGTTCACTTGTGGTCTGACTCCCAATTTCTTGAAGGTATGGCCCCCAGGCAAAGTATTCCTATGTAAGGGACATGACAATGACATGAGCACCTATCAGTCTAAAAGAGAACACAATACATTGGCAGCAATAAAATTCTCATATTTAACAACCAGGACATAAGCTCTGATCACTTTACAGAAGGCATTGGGGCCAATATGGAAGTGACTAAAACCAGAACTGGAGTCAAATTTCTGTTTTAATAGTGGGAAAACACCTGTAGGTGTATTTAACAGACCTGCAGAGCATTCCCAAACCACAGATGGGACCTGATGCACACTCTCATTTGCTGGTAGTCTCAACCCTGACTTCAGCTCAAGCCACTATTATCTAAACAGAATGCCCTGAAAGAAAACAGTGAAGCCACAACAGGGCAGGAAGATTTACTTGCAGATGAGGTGCCAGACCTGAACTTTAATCACAGAAACTTTTACATTAAGATTGCCCTACTAAATCAAAATGTAAGATTTCTCCCAAAACAAGGGCCTTACTATCATATTAGAAAGCTGAGACCCAGTATGGGGAAAGTTGCCAAAAAGCTACCTTCAAAGCAGACAAAGAAGAGAAAAACAGGTACAGGTGAATTATATTAAAGAAGCCATGTACTTTGCTTGCAACTCACAGAGTACGGGCAAAATTAAGTTTCCCCCAAATAAAGAACAAAACCAGAATTTTGACACTTACTTAGCATTTGGATGGTTACGTGCAATTTTCTTCAGCTCAATATCACTGTCACAAGTCATGATGTTTATCCCAGCTTTCGCTGCATATTTTATCTGAGAAGCTTGCTTGCAAGGATTTGTATATATAATGTTTTCAGGAGAAATGCCCAGGTCTTGTACCAATGCCATTTCAGACTGAAAAACAGGAGCATACCAGAGTTTGACACAGTCCAGTGTGCTAGCTTTGTTGATTTTATTAGATGTGCTCTAGTCTAGTACTGTACTAAATAGTCAAATACACTCAACACAAAACTACCTACCCACTGCTTCTAGGATAGAAGTATAGATTTTCAATAGCCAGTTACACAGGAATTTACAATTTAAATTTATAACCATGGCACTTAATACCAAAAAGCTGATTTTCAAACAGCAGATAATATGAAAGAAAAGGCACACTGAAAAGAAACTTACTTTACTGGAACATGCAAATCCAACACCAAGCGTTCCCAAAATTTCAAGTACACCTGGAGTAGAATTGCATCTTACAGGATAAAATGGTTTTATTGGTGCCATCATGTTCTGCCATTGTACGTTCTTCTTTACAAGCTTTCCAAGATCACCAACATAAAATGCTCTTTTTCCAGTCTAAAAAAAAAAGGATGAATAAGAAAATAAAATGTCTGAAATTGTGGGTTTGCTGTCAAAACAAACAACCCATGAAACAAAGTCTTAAGAATTATGTACTTTCACCCTACTATTAACTTTTAGGTTTGACCTCATACAACACTTTTGTTTTTACTTTCACCTAGCAATTTGAACTAGTTTTTTTAAAAAATAAAATCAAAGGGAATACCTACCACTTCAGAGATATTATGAAAGCTATTTAGACAATATTCTGAGATTCCTGAGCAAAAGACACTACTTAAATGCCAAATGCTGATTTTATTGAAAAAAATACATAATAGGTCACAAATCTCTTCCAACTTTGCATTTTCAGGAGTCTGCAACTTTTTGGAGGAAGAAAATCCACTGGGACAAAAGCTTCCAGTCTCAGCATTATTTATATCTTCTTATACAAGGAATAAATCTAATGTACTACCGTTATTTTAACATCTAGCTAATAGCTCATTTTACTGAAAATTTGTTTGAGAGTATTTTAATTCAGGAAGTTTGAGACTGTTCTCCACATCTTAACACAAAGTTCAACAGAATTTTAAGAACTAAACTCAGTGTGCCGAGGTTGCAGAGTCAAGCACAAAATGTTTAAGAAAATGCACACTTTTCTGGAATCTGTTAACAGTCTCCCTTGTGCATCTGTTACCATAGTCTTTCTCAATACCAAGTTATGATGTGGATGTAGTGGATCAAAATACAAACAGATCATTCTATATTTGTTTATAATGTGCACTCAGTAAAATTCCTGTAAATGAATGGCCTACTGTATATCAGCTAAAGACCATCACAAAACATAGGATCAATCTGAATTAAGACTGTACATCAAATGTTAATTCTAGCACTTGACTTTTGCAACTATGTTGTGGCTTATTGTATACAATGTCTTTATTTCTGTTTAAAAAACACAAATAGAAATTCCATCGGGTGGAAGCATACTGACCCCCTGTACGGGTCACCAGCAGGAATGGGATCTGGAGCTTTAGATCCATGGCACAGGCCTCTACCCCTTGAGCTAAAGGAGTAAATGAAAGCAGCAGGAGGCAGCTATCCTCTGTGAGCCAGCCAGTGGTTGGAGACATGACATGTTGCCAGTAGTTTACCTATTTATTTGCTAGACAGAAAAAGAATATTAGGAATCAGGATTTGGGAATCCTACACCTGAGTTCAGAAGGCCACGGGATTTAGCTATTTGCTCTACTATAGTTGAGCACTTGCATTTGAACATTAGTTCCGATAAACCAAGGGAAAGGTGAACAACTCATAGGTATGGCATATTAAGGATACAGGATTTGCTTAATGAAACTTGAAAAATTTTTTAAAAGCTCACTCTTTCTACAACCTGGTCTATAAATCAAAGGCTACAACATCTTCCTGACTCTTAAGGAGTGAGTGAAGCCTTATTCAATAAAAGTACTACTGTATACACAGAATTATTTGTTTCGTTCCAGTAGATTGCTAAACCTTAATAGCTTTTAGACCAGTTTATTGTCTTGAAAGAAAAAAGATCACACCTCACAATACGCTTGTACCCATGTTTCCAACAGAAAGAAGAGTAACAGGAAGGTGTACAACCATACAACTGTGACTGACCACAGAAATTTTAAATATGGCTTTAAACTGGCTCAGCATACATATATGCTTAAGTTTTGCCATATTTTTAGGGAAAGAGCAAAAAAGCTTATAACTCAGTGATATCCACTTGCCCAATTTCAGGTTCCTGGTCTAAACCTCATTGATAATAAAATCTCTTGGAACAATGAGATGGGAACCTGTATTTAATTACACTAGCAAGATTACTTTCCTGCTAGCCACACTCAGGGAAGTAACAATTGTTGCCCAAATGCCCCCAACAGAATTCAGCCCAAGGCAAACAAAGTAGTAGAATTAGAAGAGGGAACTACTTTATAGGGTGAGTTTTAGTCGACTGTTCCTCTGTTGCTGTTAGCTCATCAGTGCTAAATACCTTGACCTAGTTTGAAGACTTAAGAGAACTGCACCAGAAGATTTGGAAAACTCAGAAAAACTTACATGAGTATGTTCATAAATACAGTTGTCAATAACATCTGCAAGAGTTGCTCCTTCATCCAACAGACCAATGGAGTAATTTGCATCCTCAAGAAATCCTTTCATCTCAGCCGTATTCCACAAAGCCGACAGTCATAAACCAAGAAACACAAGGGATGGGCTTCCAAGCCTTATATCCGGGTCCTTAAATTATGCAACAAACTGCACAAAGAAAACATAAATCAATGAGAAGAGGCACAAACCATACTATGCCATTATTTAAGTTAAACACATTTCTACATCTGATTACTACAAACAGTAACACACACACCCCTTCTACAAAAAAAAAAAAAAAAAAAAAAAATCAATTTTAATACACCGTTCACCCTCCATTTGCCAGGGATAAGGACAGAGCAATTCTACTGAAGCCAAGAATAAAACAAAAGCTGTGTGCTTTAAATCTGATACTAAAGGATGAGTAAGAAACCACTGATGTTCTTGAGAAGACTCCCTGACTGTATGCATACTGATTTGCATTGAGCTTATGCAAACTATGAAAATACTTCAAGTGTAGCATACTTGTACAAACACATCAGCTATTCTTAAGTATAGCATCTTAAGCAATATTAGTATTCAAGTATGCAACTGGAAGACTAATACAACATTTCTAATTTCTTAAAACTTGTAGTTTATTGATTAAATGTTAGCACTGATATTGGTTAGATTCACCTATGTGTTAATATTCAAGTTTTTGTTTAGATGCTAGTTTATAACCATTGCCTTCACACACTATATTTACTAGACTTATTTCGTTGCTCTGTTCATAGGATTACCTAAAACACTTAATATCTTCACTTCAGTAGAGGTTAAGCAAGAAGCCAATAGCTAGAAGCAATTTTAAAAATTACAATTACTCTCAGTAACCAAAACTAGTTTTAAAAGAAAGTAACAGTTATAGCCTAGCTTTATTTGCATCTTGTTTAACCTCAAACCTTCACTGAAAATTAAGCAGTTTTCCAAAAGACAACCTGAATCAAGTCCAAAGACAGAAACCATTGTTAAATATACAGTCTTAGAATATGGATAAGTCGGTCTCAAGTAAAAATCAGTAGACATCAGGAAACTACCAACAGTTGATTATACACCCTCGTCAGCCTTACTTGATCAATACAACAATCTGCAGTTTACATTCCATTAGAGTTGTAGGTCTCCTTTAAAAGCAGTTTATTAGTTTATAGCAACTGACTGACCAGACTTCTGTTTCAACTGTCATCTTCATGACTAACACAAGACTGATAAAAAACAGCCAGCTAACTAGATTCCTTCTTTACATGAACACCCAAGACTGTTTTTAATTTTCTCAACAGAAGTTGCATAGTTTTTATAATGAAGTGATGGTTATTTTCTAAAGCCACCTGTATTCGGATTTAAAATAACAAAATTATTTTTCTAATTGAAAGTGTTGATAACACCCAGAAACATTACAGCTGCAGGTAAAAATGCTTAACTAAAGACTAAAAGCTAAGATGATCATTTTGGCTTCAAATGGTCACAAGGCCATGGTATTACCAGTCTCAGGTTTCTTCCACCACCACCCTACAGTCAAAAAAATTCCACAATTTGCAACATAAGTTTGGTTAACATTGTTAATAATATAAGCAAAGTTACTTTTGCTCAAGCTAATACTAAGACAACTAAGCAGCAGTTGCTCCTGCTTGTCATTATACCAAATAATGGGGAAAAGAGCCAAGAGTTTTGTATGCCTTCTGCGTAACTCAACTATGCCACCTATGTTTAAGAGACATATTTACTGCCAGGTGAATTTAACTCAGTGGCAACAAAAATTTTCAGTTACATTCAGAAGCTAAATGATAAAGACAAGTATGCTGAGTAAGAACATACTTGTCTCACATGGTATGAGTCATAAGCTTATTTAAGTGAATTCTTAAGATCCAAAATAATCACTAAGGAGCAAGGTAATTATTACATTGATGTAAGGATTTAAGTAAATTACAATTATATAAACAATGACTAGGTAGTAGACACTATAACCAGGAAAAACTTCTTCCGTCAGTCACATCTCAGTTTAAGTTTGCGATTAACAGCTAGAGCTCCTTAAAAAACCCATCACCAAACAAAAACAATGAGAAGCTTGTGAACTAAGTCTGACTTATAATCAGTGAAACAAAGGTGAAGACCACAGTCATGTTTACATAGCTACTGTCACCCTCTGAACAGGTTCTTCATCAGTATCCTTGATTTGCTAGCTGATTAGCACAAAGTCCTCAACACATTCCCCTCTATAAAGTATCCGTGATTTCCAGGAGCAGAGTACCAAAAAGGGTTCGGGTTCCCCTACGCCCACCCCCAGAAAGAAAAGCTGGCATCAGCATTTTACTGACAACTCTATACAGTTATGGAAGATTCAAAACATGAAGATCAAAAAAAGAAAAAGACTAACAGCAGAGTTTAATACTTCTAGCATAATCTCTTCATACTACGACTTCAAAACTTAGTTAAACATTAAGCTGTTTAAGTACTTCATGCATCCTCAGGAACTTGCTGGTTGTGTAACGCACATATTAAACTCATCTTCTACAATAATAGCTCTTTTGTTGTCTTCTTGCAAGAAGAATAATGTCCAGAGAGAGAAGTAAGTAAACCAACCATGGTGAACACATGCAAGAGCAAAGTTATTTCCATTTTGATCAGATTATTCAAATGTAGCAGATCTGTTAACCATTCAAAAACCACAAATGCTTCAATCCTTTTGTGACAGAAGGGTGTTTAAGTTTCAAATTTCAACCATGCTTTGTGCTGAATCTAAATCTATAACATCTTTCAGGACACATCTGATCTGTCCTATGACTTCAGAAAAAGTTCAACAAAACTCAAGTGGCAACATTTTGACACAGTAACTCTGTACAGGATGAGCTTCCATGATCCCAGTTCCTCTTTCTCCCTCCCCACTCACATACGACCAGTGAATGCCTACAATTGAATGCATGTGAGAAGTGACTGGGCTGGCAGAAGCCTCCTATCTGAGATTCTTTATTGTTTATTCCAGTTGGACAAATTCTGTGCTTCTCATCATAAGCTCACAATTCCCTGACACATCATACAAACATGTTAATAAGCCTGCAGGCAAAACTAAAGCATTTTAAGGATTTACTGTATATACAAGGGTACTAAGCCAGATTTTAAAGTTTAGGTGGGGTTTTTTTGTACAACCACCTACTTCCTACACTGTAAAGCATACAGATGGTCAAGAGTCCTTTCCACTGAATGAATGCACACCCCCATCTGCCCTGCTGGGAGGTCTCAGTGCACCCAGCAGAACATATCACAGCACTGAATAGCTTTTTAGGCTCAGACACACACCCACCCTGCAGGCTAATTGCTTGTGCCTTCTATTTCCAAAGAAGCTTGGTCTAAACAGCTAGCTTTTTTGATTTGAGTCTTGGTGTTCATCTGAGTTACACTGGAGTAATAGAAGCTAATTTTGTAGTACTCTTAAAAGTTTTTTCATAGTCAATGACTGCAGTGTCTACAGCTTTCAGAGATGGTGTAGAATACCACTTTCCTCCAAAAGCTGCCCTTTTTCAGGAGACCCTGTAAGAAGGGGGAGAACTGGTTTAAGTAAAGAATGGGGGGGGAAGAGGCCTCTCTACCACTAGTTTCCCCAAAACAACAAAAAGGCACATGTATCTGCTAAGTTAGCTTTGATAAAGGTAATTTCCTAAAACACACATTGTGTATTGTAGTTTGTTCATCCAAAAAGCATCTTACAGTCAAGAGACAGGAACAAAAACAAATCCATGCTAATACAGACTTAATAGAACAACTTGCAACAAGCCATAAACAACCTAGTATAAGCTCTCCCAGGCTGCTAAACAGCAATTGTTTCTTCAAAACACACCTAACTGTTTTCATTTAGGAAAATCTGTCCAGTAAAAAAAAGCTAACATTAGCCTACCAACTTCTGTCCTCAGAATCACAGTCCATTTCTCTCTCCAATTGCTCCTGCTCTGCAAGAAGTCTTGTTGAGAACAAGATAGGAAGAATATTCTACAAAGATAAAATTGAAAATCCTACCAGTACTGCTACAGCACCACCACAAAACAGTGAATACTTGAGGAATGTTTCTTTAAGGGCTTAATACCTGCAGTAGGATTTGGGACTGTTATAAACTTACTCTGTTTGGACTGACCCCCCTCCTGAGAGGGGAGGAAAATCGATGATAAAATTTGTGGAAGATAAATGAATACACACAGAAGGAAATAGAGAGGATGGTTTAAGACTTCTGTGCCTGTAAGACAAGTCAGAAATCATTACAGTACAGAGTTCAGTCCTTGCTGGAAGTGCTGACTTGCTGCAAGTCATGATTTGACAGACTTAGTGTGGTAACACCACCCATTTTACCACCTGAAATATTAGTCTGCGAAATGCTCCAGGACATATATTTTAGGGCAAACAAAAGCTGTCAAGTGGTATGAGACTTTTACATAGGCATGCAATTGCTTTCTTTGAAGTAAGTGTTGCATCCTCAGGCTCTTTAAGGGTTTAAGACAATGACTTCCCAGATGAAGAACTTGAAGATAAAAGTTTAGGTATTTAAACACTGCAATTAATGCAGACATCTGGAATAGAAGAAAATTTAAATGCTCTGAAAAGTGACTAAACACATGCTTGTCATATGCAAACATCCATAACAAACACATAATTTTCAGTTTTCTTTACACTGTCAGATGTTTGACCTAAAAAACCAAAACCTTGAGGTTTGTTTTTTTATTAAAATCTTCCTCCACAAAGAACAAAGTCTCTGCAAACCAAACAGGCTCCAAATAATACCTTGACTACATGTCTTAAGTAAAATAAATATTTATGAGATTAACAATTATGCTGATTCAAAAATCATAGTGGTAAAATACATTCATCTCACATTCCTTACAATACTGGTTCTTCAGGGGTAACAGATCAAAAAAGTACAAGCATTTTGTCACTAACACTGGCAATTAAATACAGAACAGGTATAGTAGAAGAATAGAAACACAAGCTCTCCATTTTCAGAGAAGGAAATGCCTATTTGTAACCGGAGCATTTTTAAAAAATATTTCAAGATGCTGTTTTGCCAATTTACATCCTTATCATACAGTTAGCTCAATGCAGCTACTAACCAACTGATGGAAACGCTGAAGTAGGTGTCTCCATTTACAGTGGCAGTGGGCATTTTGCATTATCCAAGCTGCCTCAGTACAAATCCCCCGAGGGTCACAACCTGTACAGCTTAGCTTACTTGCATCCCACCATTCTCTCGGGAGTATTCCACACAGTTAAATGAGCAATGCAACAAGAGCATCTCCAGTGAAGTGAGCAAGCAAAAGGAGTAGATACTAAAAAATAACGTCCATCTGACATCATCTACAGGAACTGTGCTTTCAAGAACCTCCTTCTGTTCTCAAGTTTGAATACATTATTGAAAGCCAATAAGCTAGCAAATCTTACAAAAATGACTACTCTTGTAAGTGCATGTGTACTTCTGTGGTACCATACCAGCACTTCTTTCATGACAAGTGCAAGTAGTTACTTGCCTACCCATTCCTCTTACTTGCTTAATCAATATTAGTATTTGGCCTCCCCATTGCTCCCCAATCCTCCAAACTCCCAGCCCTCCTGTTCCCCCATTGCCACCCAGTCCTATTTAGACAAAGTCAAGAGAACTTTAAAGGCTAGCCAGTCCAGGTAACTGCTGCTTCCACTTGGCATAGACAGGGTTCGTTAATAGATCAGATTTCTATCACTAATCCCCTCCATTTCCTATCAACCAGATGTGGCAATAAATAGAACAGATTATAAAAGGAGAAAGACAGAACTAAATACCAAGTTCTTCCTTGGCCAGTGTAATACAAGGACAAAAGTGGGAGAGAGATAATTATAAAAAGGAAGCAAGTTTAATGGGAATGTGAGTATACCTTCAGACAGGAGATTTTTATTTGAGTTCCACTGGAACATAATATTAATAAATTTAAAAGCTCAATCGATCTTTTCCCCATTAAATCACTTTGCAAGTTGAACAGGACTCAAACTACAAATAAGATAGCTCACATCTTAGCTGTGTGTTGGGCAGTCACCTCTGCTTCAGCACACCAAAACAGGTACAGATTTACTGGCAAAGACTTGCAGACTACTGCTACCTACATCACCACTACATTCAATACTGAACTACTTATATTTGTGTACAGCATATTATTACTGAACACATAACAGATCCAAGCTCAAAATAAACACATCATTTTTCCATTTCAGAACAAGCTATATCTTGCACTATTTGTCAGAATCCCAGAGGAAAAGCTTCAGTCAAAGCCAGATTTCCCTTCAGAACATTTTTAGAAACAAGAATGTATCTATAGTATCCTAAGATTTTAAGCTTTATTCACTCCTTCCTCCCAATTCTTCTGCCTTTCTTGTAATTTTACTACTTTATTCCTGTTTAAGTGCAAAATGTCACTCGGAGTTCTATCCACATACAAGAGAGCCAAAACTCAGAAACTGAACAAGATTAACAATTTTCTCAGATCTTTTGCTTATAAAAATCATGGGACACCTACAAAATAAGTGATATTCAGCAAATTTTCAATGTGAGCTATATTAACTTTAATAGAGCAGTCATCTACATAGAATCAAATACATGCAGATAATTCAGTAAGTTTCAAATAATACAAAAAGAACAACCTCTGGAGAAATCCAGAAGTCATGATAAACCAAGCTCACCCTGTGCCTCTCACTGCAGTATTTTCAAAGAACAGGGTCATCTACATTAAGTACCTTATCAGGAGACAATACTGACACAACTGGCATTTGGACTCTTTGTGGTCTTTAAAAAGCACCTGGCTCAGTTAGATGCACTTAACCATTCTCATTCTCAAGTTTTACATTAAAAAGCATTATATAATTTATAGATACCAAGCCAAACAAAAATGCCTTCAGCTAGACAGGAAAAAAGTAATACTGTATAAAATCAGCTTAACTCAGATACTACAAATGCATTTAAGATTATTGTTAAAACCACATAAAGCTTTTGTTTCATGTTAACAGAACAGGGTAACCACATACATTCCAGAGTTTTCTGTGCTCCTTAAGATCAGCTATGTGCGTTTGTTTTCAGTTATCATGGGTTTTGTTTTTCTTTAACCACTCGCTTCTTAAAAATGTAAAGGCATTTATAATTGGTACACCATTTCCAGCCAACACAAAATTCCACATTCTACTGTAGCTCAACTACAACTATTTGTGGAAGTGAATAGTAATTAGCAAATAATGGAGACAGGCATTTGGGAAGGCACACCCTTCATGATCAGCATTCGTTACTGTTTACAAGAGCAATTTTTAACTACTTCAGTATAGAACACTCTAAGAAACCACATATACTCAGGAAATCATGGTTTGATGGTTAACAGTCATGCAGTGCCAATTCATGACTTCAGAATTACCACCAACTTTTATTTTAGGATTTCTGCAACCAACAGGCCTAGTTCAGAAAAGTAACTATTTACAAAGCTTACTCACACATGTTTAAGTCTCTCAGAAATTCATCAGACAACTCTGTTGAGGAAAGCCGAATGAAAACCCTATATAATATGCATGCACTATTTTCAAATTTTGATAATCTACATCAAGACAGTTTGCTTATCAAAAAGCCAATACATGCCATTTGTATTTTTGGAAGTGTTTATCCTCCTGCATACAGATGAAAAGAGAAGGAAGAGACTTACATGGACAAGTTAGGAGATGGAACCCTACTATCATCAGCTAGGTTCCCAAGGTGGCTCAGCGTTGAAGTCGAACTGTTCTCTATAAAGCACTTCTCCTAAGCCCTCTGGATAGTTGTAAACTTGATCAGAGATTTTGCCCTGTGGGAGAAAACACATACAGAAATAAATTCACAGCCAGAACAAAATAGAAGCTTTATCTTAAAACACGTAACAAATTTATTTTCAGTAGTGCTTTTAAGGAGGCTTGAAACACTCTACCATGAAAGTTTATAATCACATAAAAGACCCAGTTTTCAAGAGTGAATGTAAACTCTGAGCCAGATGAAGTCAGGCATATTAAGAACTGCTAAAACACATGAATTACACACATGAAACTGCTTGTTTGTACTTATCTTTCATAGTCTGAACTGGAAGACTTTCAAAACTAAGGGGCAAAGAGTTCCTGCTTTAGGGTAGCATGCTTAATACTGGACTACCCTCCCAGAAGGGTTCTTGACCCTGTAGCCACTTTCTATTTTAGAATTCCATTGCCATGTTCTTTCTTATTCTGTTGTGAATGACACAGCATGTGGGTGAAAAAGCTATGTGGGTGAAAAATAGTGCTTTATATAGTGAAACTGAACACCATACAGACAAACCCAGAGATGAGCAAGACAGCAAAAAGAAACATGCTTGCCTTCAGGAATGAGGAAACAGTTCAGCTGGCCCTTGAAGACTATTACACACAACACCAAAGTAGCATTTTAAAGTACAAGTCTAGCTTACTCAAAGTAAAACTATCACACAGAACAGTACAATGAACATAAAAAGCAGTCAAGGAAACATTAACCAGGCCCACTGAGAAGTTATTCCTTCTAAAAGTAACTGTCATTTTAATGGAATTAAATACAGTACAGAACTGGTCATGTGTAAACCCAACATATAACAAAGTCTCTACAAATTCACTGTGGTCTATGGCATAAAACAGGGAACCTACCGTAAAAATAAATCTTTGCTGCTCTCATTATTTAAATGAGACTACATGTGCTGACTACAAAAACCTGGCTTCTGGGAATCACCTAACCCAAATGATCATGTTTTCAACCATATTAGTTAAGCAGACTTCTGAAGTGTATTGTTCCACTTATTCTTGCTATTAGAAAACTGAACTAGCATACTCTGTAAAGTAGTGAATCAGAGTGAATGCAACTTGAGGGTAACTTCTACAGCAACTCCACAGAGCAATCTCTTCAGCTGTATCATATAAATTAACATTTAGTAGCATATAACATTAAAAATAAACCTCAGCACTTCAAACCTGAGATATTAAGGATTTTTTCCAGCTAGAATTAATGTATATACAGTGCATTTACTCTTATTTCCACTAATGCCAGATGTCAGCAACATTTAGTCCTCAGAGCATTCACACAACAGTTTTAAAAGCTGGCAACATCTTCCTTTTGTCAAATTAACTAGTAGAACTATTTTCTAGTGCTGTTTCACTTATACTCAAGAACTCATACAAATTCTCCAGTGATTATGAATTAAGTTTACCTTCCCAGCAAAACAAGTCATGAAAACAGGTGCTTTTAGGGAGAGCACATGACCTTTAGTGCAAAACTTAAAAAGCCATGCTTCAGACATGTATCACCTACAGTACCACTTCAGTAAATATTCTCACATATCCCAAGAAGGAAGTGTGCAGTGAAAGTTCCTGTGGAGCTAGAATGAAACCCAATCATTTTCTGTAGCAATAGTGAACTACAAGCTGTGCTGATTTGTAATTGCCCTTCAGAATTTAATTCAAATGAGATTTATTTATCTGAAGGATCTACACAAATGTACAGAAAATAGTCTGACTGCCCTCTTTTGTGAAGGTTTGCCAATATTAAATATTCAGAGAGGAAAATGGTACGATTTGAGCCGTTCAAATCATAGTAATTTTACTCTGCTTCAAACAGCACAAAGAGTTCACTGTACTGTGGCAGAGCAGGACTACCATTTTAAGCAGCAGAAGTGTATTACATGTCCATAACTCATATGGGCAAACCCAGTTTTTGAAAAATTGCATATGTGATGAGCCACAATGAAGTGCTCATTGTTTAAGGGTCTTAAAGTAGGTATAAAAACATTCTTTGCTAAACAGCAAGCTTTGAGTTGCAGGGAAAAAAAACAAACAAGGCAGCTTTGCCTTTTAATACCCAAGTGACACCATATACATGTATTTCTATATCATCTGTTAGTATAGTCTACTAACAGGTGCCTCAAGTTTTGACTGCAGCTCGACCAGCAATGCTGTACTTTGTACTTGAACAGTAACACTCACCTGAGGAAAAAAACAACCCCCCAGTCATCCACAGTGCAGTTTTGCTAGAACTGCACCCCCACTGCAAGCCCTTTAAGTGCCAGCAGGCCAGTCAGGGCCACACTTTTTCCAGGTCATGGGCCCCCTCAGCTCCCCGTATCTGACACAGACAAGCCTATAAAACCAGGCACTGATTCATTTGCTTTGAAAAAAATTATCCACTGCATCGTTCCGATTCTGAAAAGAGACCCTTTAGTGACCTGAGCTAAAATACCCATGAGCCAAACCCAAAAAATCTAGCTGTACGATGAGCTTGCACATTTACACCAACTGACAGACTCAGAGGCACCAAAGTTACCCTGGTCCACAAAAAAACAGCTACTCTTCCATTACAATAGGCCTTTTCCAGATCAGGGCCAGGGCGTTGTAGGGAAGAGGTCTTGAAGGGAGCACAGATCCCTGAAGAATTCTCCCATCAACCACACTTTTGCTCCTGCACTACATCAACAGCATTTTGAACTGAAATTTGCCATTATACCCAAATTAGTCCATTACACAATTAAGCCTCCCTTTCAGGAAGGGACAGTCTTAATTTCCTTCCAGAGCACTCCGTCTCTCCTTTAATTGGAGAGATGGAATAATTTCCAGACCGTGCAGCCCAGCACTGCTGCTAACACACACCTGTACCAGCCTTCCAGCACAGGGAGCAGCCAGAGGCACATGCTGCTGGGCTGGGGGACGGCTGCAGTGCCAAAAGGCGGTAAGCCTGCCTCTGGCCTCCAGCAAAACTGTCCCCACGGGAGAAACATTCCCATTGCTGTTCACAACCAAACACCACCCTCCCCTTCCAAAGTCTTGTGAAGACCTCTTCTTCTGGGGTTTAACAAGCTTCCCCCGGAGCTCAAGGCCCAGCAGGAGGGATGGGGGGCAGCAGTCCGGCTGGCTGCGGGGGGGCTCGGCCTACGGCAGGCAGAGGAGGCAGGGAAGGGAGCTCACCACAGCCTGAAGCACACGGGGAGGGGGCTGCCGTGTCGCAAGCATCAGCCACGGCAGCAGCAGCATTGTTCACACGGTGACAGGAAGGAAAGAACTAGACTGGACCAGTCCAGACTGGAACAAACCCCTCCTACCATCACCATTATTCACAACCCCCACCTCCCCCCCAGCACCGCTGCCTCCCGCATTTATCCAGGGAAGAATAGCGGGCAAGTGCAGTATCCTCAGAGCCAAAAATCCAGCAGCCAGGGTGAGGGCAGAAGTGGGGTGGCACTCCCCACCACCAACCCACCATCACGCGGGAGATCCAGCCACGCGTCTGGCTGGAGGGTAGGCTGGTCTAACCCGCTTTATCGGGCACCACACGATGCTTTCCTTCAGGGCGGCTATATTCGACTGGGACTACACAATCAAATCCTGCTCGGTCACCAGAGACTGCTGCAGAGGTCTGAAACGCAGCACTTCTGCCCACTGGCACATGTCAGTTGTGCAGGATTTTGCACTGCAGGAGCTGCACTTCAGAAAGATTCAAAAGATTTAAGCTCACTTACTTCCCTCTTCACTACAACTGGGGTCCCCCCCAGCACAAGATACACAGCTTCTTGGGCTCTGAATGAGCCCAGACTGCCAACTGGAAAAGACCTGCAGTGCTGCCTGGTAACAAGCTGTAACAGCATTCTCCTCAGCCACACCAGCTGCCCCACGTTCCTGTGTTCGCACCCCCTTACACACACGAGCCCCCCACTCCCACATGGTACTTCCAGCTCTTCTACAACCAGTAACAGGGACCTCTGCTGACCTCACCCCAAACACAGAACAGCACTGCAGTGAACACACACACACTCAGCATACCCTGACATCCAAGTGCTTTACGCACACCCCCCGCCAGCAGCTGAGCAGCAACTGGACCCTCCTCTCCATACTTTCCAAAAGCCACCAGTACAGCAGCGGCCATACAGTATCATACACTACTGACCAGTACAGTACCAGCAGAGGCAGCCAAGCCAAGGAGGCTGAGACTTCCAGAAGGACTGGCAGCACCAAACCTGCTACTGCTGCACTAACAGACTGACCAAGTGGAGAGGGAAAACGTGCGTCCTTGAGATGACCAGCCACCCCGGCAAAGGAAGGAGACTGCTAACATGAAGGAAGTGCTCCACTTTCCATGCACTGGAGGACCCCCCCGGCCCCTCTGCATGAAGGCAATTTGCCCTGTCATCCCAGTGCTCATCCCGGAAAGCGTCACTTGTGCAATGCCCTTACAACTTGTGCAGTGTCCTGACAGCTCACGCTGCCACCCTGCTCCTTGGCGTGACCCCCCAGTCCTCCATGCCGAGGGGGACGCAGCGAGGCCCCATGCAAGCGCCCGCATGTGCAGCTCAGGTGAGGGGAAAAGGGGAACATGACAGTGGGAGCCCGGATGGATAGTCACGGTTACAGACACACAACATGGCCTCTGAGAAGCAGGCGAGGAGAGACGCCGCAGCCATGCCACCAGCACTTCTCCAGCCTCTCTGCCGCCCGTCAGGCAGGCCAGCCTCGAAGCTTGTCACACAGCTCTCCCCGGGCCCCAGGGAGCTTCCTGCGTGCGGGTGCACCGAGGGGAAGGGCTCCTGCACGGGAGACGGTGATCCCGAGCACGGGCAGCTGCCACAGGGCGAGGGGACGGCACGCCGGGCTCCGGGGCAGCCCCTCTCCATAGGGGTCGTGGCGAGGACGCCCCTCGCCCCCTCTCCAGGAAGGGGCGCACGGCGAGAGGTAGCAACGCCCGGCGGGAACGGGTCTCCCGCCACGGGGCACTGCCCCGGCTGCTGAGAGGGAAGACACCACACAGCCCCCCTCCGCAGGAATCCGCCATGTTAGGGCGGCCGCCGAGCCCCCGCTCCCGCTCCCCGCGGAGCCAGCGGCCCCACCGCCCTCCCACGCCCGGCGGAACTGGGGGAGAAGGGGGAACGGCGGCTCCGGCGCAGCCCTCGCTCCGGTCCCCGGCCTCCCCCTCCCGCCTCGCCGCCTCTCACACGCAGGGCTGTCCGCCATGTTAGCGTGGCGGCCGCTGACCCCCTCCGCCCGCCGCCGCCGCCCTCTGGGGCGCGGGGGGCCCCAGTGCCCGCCCGCCTCCCGGGCGGCGGCCCCGCATCGCCCGGCGCCTCGCTGCGCGCCGGGGAGAGGGGGAGCCTCGGCTCTGACTCATCCCGCCGCTCTCCATCTGCCGCCGCCGGTGGCAGCCGGTCTCGCCCCACGCCGCCGGGCGAAGAAAGGGCAGCGGGAGGAACCGGCCCCATCCCCCTCCCCGCCCGGCCCCGCCACGGCGGCTGTGCTGCCCGCCGGGCGCCTCTTCGCCCTTCCCGGGTGCCGCGGCCACCGCTCCCCTTCCTCTCCTCGCACCGGGGGGAACAAGGGCCTGCCCCTCCCCAAGCCCCCAGGCGGGGAAAGCTCCTTCCACTCCCTCCCGCCGCCGGTGTCAAGGGACGCTCCGGCCCGCTCCGGAGCCGAGGGAGGGTGGGCGTCGCCGCCTGCCTCCCTCCCTCCCTCCCTCCCGCCCGCCCGCCCGCCACCTCCCCCGCGGCGCCGAGCCCCGGCCCGGCGGGGAGGCCCGGGGCGCCGGGACCCCCGGCACCGGTACTCACGTGAGATAACGGCCCGAAAGATTTGGTAAATCGTCTTCTCTTTTTAGGCGGAATTTTTAAAGAGGGATGTGGGAACCTACAGCAGAAATACAGGCGGCGGCAGCGGCGCCTTCCAGGGCCATAGGCTGCGGGGGCGACCGGCGGGGGAAGCGCAGTGCAGCGCTGGGACGAGAGGGCACAGGCAGAGAGAGACGGAGCCGGAGCGGGCCGGGGGCGCGGGGCTGCGGCAGCTGGGGGCGGAGGCGGGAGCGCGGCCACCGGGCGGCTGGGCGAGCGGCGAGGCAAGGAGAAGGGCCCGCCGCCAGCAGCGCTCTTATAAGGCGGGCAGGCGGGCGGGGAGGGACCCGGCGCCACGCGTCACCGCACCGCGGGGCGGGAGGCGCCGCCGCCGCCGAAACCGTCCCCGCCCCGCGGCGGGCCGGGGTGCGAGAGGCGGCGGGCGGGCATGCGCCGAGCGCCGCCGGCGGGCAGGAGGACACCGGCAGCGCCGCCGCCCCGGCACCCGCCGCCCAAAATGGAGGCGGTGCGGTGGCCCCCGCGCTGCTGCTGGGGCCGGGCCGGACCGTGCCTGGCAGACGCGACGCGACCCGTCCGGTGTCCCCGGCGGGCCGCCCTCCGGTCCGGCACCGTGGGTGCTGTGGGAGAGGCGGCGGCTCCTGGCAGAAGGTAGGGCAGGGCAGGGCAGGGTAGGGACAGCGCAGGGCTCAGCTAAAGGCGTCCCTCCGGCTCCAGGGCGGGCGGCTGCCCGTCTGAGGCTCCATATGGCACCTTGAGTCGGCGTGTCAGTAATGGCTTCCATGAAACCAAAGCCCCATCCTGTGTCACCACGGCTTTGAGCAGGTGGCAGAAGAAACCAGGTCTTAATGGCCAGTCAGAAGCCTCGTTCACCGAGTTAACGACAGCCGCATAACGCGCACTGATTCACTGAGCGTGGGTAAACCGTTAATAAGGCTCACTGGAGGAGGCTAATGACGCTGCGTACCTGGCAGCATCAGTCTTTCATTCATTTTGGGGCTTCAAGAGTCTGGTAAGTAAATACATGTACTGAAGGATTTGGCTGACCCATATATGTCAGAGAGTTCCTCTGGGACGTCTTCAGCACGTCCGGAAGCCTTTACTACTTCCACAACACCCTTGTGAGGAAGCGCGGCTCAGCTGCAAGAGGGACACTTGGAGATCAGGTGCCTCAGTTAAAGGTCACAAAACTGTTCCGTGGTGGAGCTGAGGATGAACCCAGTCTGCCATGTCGACTTTACCAAACCACACAGGGCCGTTTTTTTAAAAAAAAATAATTCTATAGTCGCAGTTCTTTCCCCACACTAAAATACATAGTTATGCGGTTCACTGAGACTCACCAAAAGATACTTTGTTCTGGAAAGTAATTGTTCATCTCGGGGCACATTCATTTTCTTTTTCAAAAGATATGTTAATACAGCTTGCTTTTTTTTTTTTTCCAAAGCATATCTGGGTTTGCTTACTTTTATATCAGACTTTAGAAAAGCGGTGAATAGGTACGCACCTGTCATTTCTTCAGAAACAAAGTGAGACTGAGGTTTCACAGCATGCAGGGATGGAGTTTGTTTACTCTTTTAATTGGTCATTACCTTCTCTTTTGTAAATAGTTTTAAATTAGGAGGAAGTGAACTGACAAATATATGCAGTCTCATTACAGTGTCTCATCTTTCCTGATAACAGCATTAGTAGGTTATGGATTAAGTCAGTAAAAGCAGGCACACTGATTAGAAAGTCAGAAGACCTCTCACGTACATTTGTAACAAACCCTGCACTGAGGACTAAAAATGAAGTGGTTTACACACCTGTTGTCTCAGGTACGTTCTATATCACACCTTCATTGGTGACTAACCTGTTCATTTGGGTTCCTATTCCAGAATGCAATTGCAGGAGGAGGAATCAGAGTATATTTAAAAAAAAAAAAACAAACAACAAACAACCCAAACTGAAAAAGCTATAGAGAGATAGGAAGAGAGATTTGGGCAGAGCTTGGACATGGCACAATAAATGTGAATCATTAACAGGCAAAGAAAGGAGGAATAGTTATAGGGGAGGACAAAGGTTATAGTGATATACACAGAGGAGCAATCCAGAAAGCTGTATTCTTTGGGAAGGTGGATTATTTAAAACATATTTTTGGAAGGGATTTAAACTAGGAGAAGGACTTGACTAGTTTGGAGAAGTTTAGGTGCAGCCAAAAAGTGATCCAACAGGGAAAATGCAAAGAATATGTCAATACTAGTTCTATGTAGAGCTATTATCTGTGTTGTTAGACATCTCCTTTTGGTAATATCCAAAGATACCCCAGCAATATATGAGTGATGTAACTGGCTCATCAGTTACTGCCACCTCATCCACATTCATCTTCCCCAAAGAGTTTTTGTTTTGGTAGATAGGGGATGTTTTTAATATTCTTACTGGGAGTTAGAAAACAGATGGACTATTTAAGAGGGGACGACAGTCACGTAGGACAGGAAAAAGAACTTTGGTTTGATATGCAATTAATTGGGGGCACTGTCAGCTATTTTAAAAATGTATGGGGGGAGGGAGGATTTCCTGCTCAAATAGAGGAAGCAACACTTGAAAACAGAAACAAACTTAAATCTACTGGAAAAAAAAAAGTGGCACACTGTTTGGGAGAGTACAAGACTGAACTGTGTAGTCACTGTATACAAAATGAGGAAAAATTACTGGATGAACACTTTATACAGTGTTTCCACTAACACTGGTGATATTAATGCAAAACTAGAAAACTGATGCCACAGCTCAATGTGTATATTTTTAGTATAGTACTACACAAAACAGCAGTCCTGTTTTATCTGGAGAGGCAAAATGTAAAAAAGCTAACATAAAATTTCCTTCTGCCTTATTAATATTTCTCTACACTCAGTTATAATACTTGGATTCCTAACCTTGTATGGCTCCATACGCACATTTTATATATCACTAGAGTAACAAGTCACATTTCATTCTCCAAAGACAAAAAAGGCAGCAGAGCACAAAATACATGTCTAGCCCTGAGTTCCCCTTACTTGCAACTGTGGGGCACTTCTACCACATTTCCTTTTTTTTTACCTCCACATTTGCTTTACATCATGGTTCTCAGTTGGATGTAGGCAAAATCAGGTGTTATCTCTATGACGCAGATAAACTGGAGCAGGAAACACACATTTCCCCACCTCATCTTTTGGAGTGAAAAAAAATACTTACTGGTGGGGTAACCCAGTGGTCAGGAGCTTCAAATTGGTTTGGACAGATGTCTGAAGGCTGCATAGCTTGATGACCTTCCCTGCTAATCCCAAGTATTTCCTTCTCTTCCTACAGGCGACCTCTTCTCTTCTCTGGTTCTCCTATTTCCTCTCCCTCTCCAATGCACCCTCTATCACCAGGCATCAGCAGTAGGGTTGGATTCCGCTCCTGCAGTGAGAGAATGAGATTATTTCCTCCTCCATCTCCTTTTCCTCTTCTCCCATTGCTGCCAACTCCTGCAGTAGTCGGTGTTTTTTCTTAAAGCCTCAGGTGCAGGAATTATGTGATTACACAGGAATTTCATCTTCCATTGAAAATAAAATGTCCCTAGCTACTGAAAACTCAGTGCAACAGAAGCCAAATACAAATAACGATCCACTTCTGGATGTAGGGAAAAGGTTGCTTTGATTTCTGAATGCTTGAACTTGACAACATGGTCCCTGTCCTGGCTGCTCTTATATGCAACAGCATTTGGTACCAGGTATAGTTAACTGTAGCCATGGAGCCAGAGCACCCAGCTGTTGCGGTGGGAGGAAAGATTCATTCCAAATTGCATTTTTGTCTGAGCTGCTCAGGGCAGGAATGCCCATGCACAGGGCAGAGGCACAAGACAAGGAAAATGAAGCTGTGACAGCTCTGAATCCCTCATGCCGACAATGCTGTAGTAATATTAGAGCTCCAATAGTCCGTCTTTATAGTAAAACAACCCGTATAAATAGGACCTCGTGGAAGTAATATCAACTGATACTGTGATCTTCAAACCTTCTGCATTGCTGCATACTTTGGAGCTCTCACTGTTCCTGTCCAGTTGACAGAGATACTGATAACCAGCTGGAGGAGTGATTCATAATTATTAAAAGCCCAGAGGTGGTGGGAGGGAAGGCACCTCTGCCTTAACTCACACAGAGCAGTCACCTCTCACCTATATTTACTGAATGGTTTGCTGGATCAAAACAACTGGGGCAGAAATAAGGTCCCAACTTCCTAGTATGGATTAGTTTGGTTTCAAAAGAAGTGAGTTTAAGTGTAATTTCTATGGGGCAGAGTTACAGAATAGATCTCACACCAAGTTGTTTACACAAAGTTGATGAAAACTGCAGCTCAAAGCACTATATAAAAATATCACAAGTAAGTAAAATTAAATTGGTGGTGTTTTACAAAATCAAAGGTAGAAGGAAAGAGCAAGAGAAAATTCAGTCATGGTTTAGGAGTATCCAGCAATATACCATAAAGTCCTTTCAGTCCAGTGCTAGAATGTTTTCACCTCAAAAAAATCTAGACTGCATGGGCAGAGACTAAAAGAAAATTACTGTGAACTAAATATCTGAGCTACTAAATAAGGACTATTGAAGAGAATATTCAAATACGAGCATTACTTGAGAGTCTAGTCACCTGCATACCTACTCCACATTAGCTGTTAAAGAAAACTCAAAAGTTTTAAGTATCTGCAACAGGATATGGACTTTTTACTGTTAGGAAATGTGCCCAAGTCCAGCCCAGGTTAGAAATTACTCATTACGTGATAGATACTCAGTTTTGTATTAATCACACCCATTCTAGTTCCTGCTATTCACTGTCATGGATCATCACTAAAATCTGAAGGATCAGCTGAAGGCTGAGGGTTAGGTCTCCATGGAATTTATAATTTCTCATTACAAATATCTCTGGACTGGAGAAGAGGCTTGGGATTTCCCTGTGTGGATAAACAGGAGGCATTGGTTCCCAGAAGAGTGAGCTAGTCAGCAGTATTAAGACTAACTTTAAAATGCAACAGTCCAGACACTAAAGTGGGATGAAGTGGATAGAGTGGTCTGTGTACCATGCAAGGAGGTTAAAAATATGCATATCATGTGCTGTTACCAGTGATTACCAAACAGGGAGATTCTTTTTTATTAACTCTTTCAGAATGAATACTCTCTTTGTTGTTGGTGCATCTGCAAGGAGTTTTTGTTCCCAGATGTTTATTCTCAGCCCTGTAGTTCTTGTGTAAGTAGTCTTCCCCAAATGTGGTCCTAGCTCTATGCAATGATTAAGAGTGTTTTCAGGATGCTTGGCCCACTAGTTCTTGTTGTTAGTCCACTTACAGCTTTCTGAACATGCACATGTTCTTCTCGTGATTTCTAGACAAAGTGTCCTGTGGCAGTCCCCAGTATTGCTGAGCTTCTCCTGGCTGGTAGGACATTTCATCAGAAGACTCACAGTCTTCAAGAGAAAGATTTCCAACTAGCCCCTGGAGAAGCACTTTCCATTTGTCAATGTCTTTTCATCACCCTCCTACACCCCATCACCACCCACAGCTCTGAGAGGTGTTGGTGATCTCCCCCTTGTCATCCAAGAGCAGCAAGAAGGAAAGTGGTCTCTTGAGATTGCACTCCAGTGCCATCTGAAATGCCTCCAAATGTGTGCCTGTGTTTCTGTTTCATTGACAATGTTGTCTCACACATTTTGGGGATGAGAGAACAAGTCAAGGCAGAGGCCTTTCCCACCAAGGTGAAAGGGGCAGGACTCTTAGACAGACAAAACCCTAGCAAAATCTTTCAGTGCTTTAAAGGCAAGTGACAACACCTTTGAAAAAAAATATTTGACCCATTTAAGATAAATTCTGTGTATTTTGCTTTGCATGAATAGTTGCTAATGTTAGCAGGAAGAAGATGAGCAGAATGTGTCACTACTCGCTTCCCTCTGCATTTGAATTTTCTGTGATACATGCATTTTTCACTTAGAAGTTGACAGGCCTTTTCAAAAAGAACCTTTATTTTTATTTTCCCCCATAAAACCCAGGAAACCCATGGATGATAGGCTGGCAGTAGTGACCAGCATGGAATAATCATCCCTTTAACACAGTTAAGAGCATATAGAAGAGGATCTGCAGGATCCACGTCACCTATGTAGAGGAATGAAGAGGCTCTGGACCTGGGCATTTGGCTGACAGACCACTGCAGTAGTGATGCTGTTGGTACGTGGGGCGTTCAAACAGGTTGTCTGTCAACATGCTTTTGAGTCCCTAATTGTGTACATCCAAGTTTGGTCTTCACCTCTGGGAAACTGTCTGTGTACCTGTTGCTATTTCTCTATTGGGTCTGGCTCTTAACTCTAAGATTTGTAGCTTACAATTTCCTTTTGCAGGCTCAGCCTTTCTGTGGTCCTTTCTAGTTTTGTCACCACTAAGATCCCTGATCTTGTTTAGGACTTCAGCCACTGTTGTCTCAAGAATGTGGGGCTATGTCCTGGATCAGACATAACATTGTTGGAAGTGAAACAGTAGCTACGGATACCATCTGCTCAGGATACTGTGTCAGTGCTATCCCCTGGCTTTGCTATTGCTAGCCAGATTTGCAGAAGCAATAGGAAAGTTAGCAAAGCAAAACAGCCGGGGCTGGGTTGTGTTTATTACACTCTGTTTCTTTGCAGCTGGTCAAAATAGCCAGTACCTTCCGAATCTGACCAGCTCAAAACACAAGTGAAAGCTGAACATGAAGCAAGCACCAGGCAAGGCTGGGGCAGTGTCTTCTGGTTAGTTACCTGATCCTCTTTGTCATGCCCTGTTTCAGCAGCAAGAACATACGGCCCAGTGTGCACACTCAAACCAGAAGACATAAGTGCTAAGCCAGAAGATCTCAACTAGTTTTAACATCTCCTAAACCCCGAGGCAAGACCCCAAGGAATACCTTGTGTGGGGCAGTGGGGTCACAAGCAGCCAGGAAGCCCCCAGGACAGCAGAGGCTGCAGCTGTGGCCCCACTGGGCTGCTGTGGAGCAGCACTGAGCTGCTAAGAGCTGCTGAGCTGAGCTCAACCTTCAACCCCAGACAGTCTTCAGGGGTCCTGGCCCTCTCCCAGCCATGGTGTCCTGCCAGGGTCGTGTATCTGCTGCTCACCTGCCCGCAGAGCACTCCCAGGCCAGAGGACAGCAAACTGCCCAGCCCCTGCAAGCTCAGCTGTTGCAAGGAGGACAGAGATGGTCTCATTCAAGGAGCTATTACTGGTCAGTAAGCATACTGCAGTGACTGCTCCCTGCTTACTTACCCTGCATCTGCTCATGAAAAACACCACTGAAACTAGTCTTGGGCCGTTAACTTTGCCTGGCACTCCAAGACTGGGATTTGTTTTTTTGTGTTAAAGAAGGTTTTCCAAAGGGGCAGATAATTGCAGTTCATTCTTGAATTTAAACCCCCCCCCCCCATCTTTCTTGTTATGTATAATTTTCTTGCATAATTTCGAATTTGTTTCCCCTCTGCTTCACTGACTAGAAGTGTGGGGCAGGGACCCAGCACAGCATCTGGGAAGCTGCTGCAGTCCCACAGCTGGGCTGAATGCCCACAGCAGCTTGGGTGCCGCTGGAGCTGGAAGGAGAGGTGGCTGCCCAGGTGTCATCCATTGAAGGAAAGAAATGCCTAAAGCAGCATATACTTAAGGTTACCGCCTCCCAGATGGTCCTTTACTCAGGACATCCCAATATTCTTCTAGTTATGGAGCAGGGCTTTGGGCTTAGGTTCACTCTGAGAAGCTAAAGAAATGTTTACCATTTTCTGTAATAGAAGCAAAGCTTAAATGAATTATTATAATAATATCCAGAGACTGTGTGTCTTAGATTTTACCACACAATCATAAGCGCAATCAATGTCAATGACTTCCATTTAATTTCAGACAAAGTTTGCTTTTAAATACCACAGCAGATTTGACACGGCCAATGATAAATGGAATGCAATTAGTTCTACTATTTGCTTTAATGATATGCTAAATTATTTCTTACAACAGACCATTTATTATCCAAAGCTAATGGTTATACTCTTGCATTTAACAAGTCTAATATATCTTAAACCGTGGCAAACTGATAAGTTTCAAATTGAGATATTAAAGTCTAGAAAAAAAGTCATTCCATGAATGAATTCCATCTAATAAATCCTTGCCAAGACCCAAGTCACCATTTTCACAAAGAAGTCTTAAACTGTAACAATTTTGTATGTATTTCTCATCGCATAAATAAAAAAAACTTAATTATGCTGCCTCATAGTGATTTACAGTCAATATATAATCTTAAGGAAAATGTCTGAATTTAAATGTTCTTATGACATTTTTAACATATTGCTTCTTCTAATTGCTAACAAGACAATCTTTTTTTTTCCCCCCTGAAATTTATCAAGAGTTTATCACAGTAGTTGCAAATTAATGAAGAGAGTGTAGTCCCTGAGAATACAAATATTTGATCTTATGAATTGTTAGTCCTTATACTGCAATGTTGCTTGCCATGGAGCTTACCCAAGTGTTCTACATTCTGAATTTCCATCACCCTTTTCCTTCAGTATATGCTTTCTTCATGTGGAGCTAATCCATATAATGAGAGATGTAAACTACTTATAAAATAAAAAGCTGAAAACAGGTAGCAGCAGAGCACCTGATCCTGGAAATCATATTTTGGCTGAAAACATAAGTGTCTGTACTTAAGGAAAAATTACTTACACAAATTTTATAATTTCTGCAAGGTACTAAAGCTACCCTGTGAATGCCAGGCTTTGATATTTCAATGCCTGTTAAAATTCCATGGTGGCAAAAGCACCAGATCTCCAAGACTCTGGAAAATCTTCCTGCAGTTAACTGCCACAGTGGAAAGTGTATTGCGTTTTTTAATGTGCCACATTACACTGACATCCTTGAGTCTTTAAAAAAAAAGACCAACGCAGAATTACCACAGGGACTTTAAAAATTCCACTGTAAGATTTTTTAAAAAAATATTTCTTCATATTTTTCACTCATATCCCGATTTCCTTTTATCATCAAAGGACGGGTCTGTCCCACCTTGATTTGTTTAATTCCAGGTTTCAAAATAATACAGGCACAGCAAATTCTGGTTGCTATTTAGAGAAAATTAATTCCTTTCATAACATGACGGTTACAGAAGGGGGCATTTAATTCCCCTTTCTGCAGTTACCTTAATAAGGACAAGCCAAGCCCTGGGCCATCTACACCAGGGCACTCTGCCCCAGTCACTCCACATTCACTCACCTGGCCCCTCCCAAACTCCCTTTGCTCTCCCAGTCCTTCCTTCCTTCCTTTCCACTTGCACCTGGCTGCAGCCCCACCAGGCACATCTCTAAATCTTACACTCTTCTGCAACTTCCCTAATATTTCCTCTTCCTTCTATTTATCTAATTCCTTGGGGATTTTTTTCTCATCCTACTACCTTCCCCCATTTTCTGAGCTCCATGTCTTCTTGCTCCTTGTTGTGCAGGGAACTCTTCTTCTCAAGAGTTTAATCCCCCTGAAGATGATAGGAAGAGGTGTCACCAGGGATAAGGCCAAACTCAGAAAATGTACCAGTGTTTCATGATGAACACTTAAACCCACCCCAAATACCGTATTGTTCTCAGTAAAATCTTAAAAACTAGCAACCATGCATTGTTCCTTCTGCCAAGGACTACACAGAAATGGGGATGTAACAGCATTTTAGCATTTTTCTCTAGGAGAAAAAGAAATGGACTAGACATTCAAATCATCTGCTGTCCATACAATGTGGTCATAAATCTGTTCACTTTGAATAAAAACAGCAACTGCAACAGGGTGATTTGACATGGGTAATCCCACTTGCAGGACCACAGCTAAAACACTGACCATTTACTCTGAAGTTCTGTCTCATTGTTGTCTCTGTAAGGCATCTGGTTTCTAAATTCTGATCAGAAGAATATTCCCATCATCCAGATGATATCCTGCCTCCTGCCAACCTTTTGGCTGGGATAACATTTCCTTGAGGTTCTCCGTCTAGATAAAAGAGCCCTCAACAAACTCCACATGACTGAGCTAGGGCTGCCCAAAGCAGCAAGCTCTGCTTCTCTCCTGTAAAACTCCACAGTACATATTCATCACCCCTGCATTTATCATAGCAAGATTCATAAGGATTTTTGACAGATGAGACATAACTTCTAAACTTCAATTTTCCAACAGAAATACCAGAAAGTGGCAGGCTGCTGTTTCTTTGTCAGATTGAAGGAAGGCTACAGATACTGATAGCAGCAGTCTATCCTTGCAGCAAAGGCAATCCATACTTGCTATACCTTCCCCTTGGCTCTGGTTGGATACAGCTCTGTGATTTTAGTGCTCCAAAGTCTCTGCATTTCTCCAGGGTAGCACGTGTCTTTTTCTAGGGAGTCATGTCAGAAGTCCCATCTGCAGCAGGTCTTTCAGCTTTTTCTTCCAAGTGAAAGGATTTATTTAGCAAATAGAGTCCTCTTCTTTTGGTGGGAGGACACTGGATAAAGCTCACATTCTGCTTATGATTTTTTTCTGCAGCAGAGGGGCCACTTGCACCACGATGAGGTGTCAACAGGAGCTCAGCAATCATCTGCTCTGTTTAGCCAGTCAGCAATGGCTTGGACCAGCCACAGCACGCACTGCCTCCTCCCTGTCTGGCCCTTGGCAAGCTACTGTGAGCAAGGGGTGTTAGGGTATATGCGGATAACCCAGGGCTGTGGAAAAGGAAGGAGACAGGGATGTGATAAGATGATCTGGGATTTCTGCAGTATGAAAAATAAGGAATAAATCATGGGAAGCAACTGTGGTTACTGCTGCTGTCCATAGAGCAAATTGTCTCTTCCTACCACACCTTAGATGAGCTTTTGTGGGATGGTGGCACCACAGAACTGTGGCGCCCATGTACCGTTTCCATTCACCAAAGTCCCATATGGAAGATTTAAATCACACATTCACATGGCATCCTTAATGGCCCAATGAGTAAAGTATAAAGTAAAGGTAGTAAAGTGCTGCAGTGAAATCCCTTAGGACATTGATGAGAAAGCACGCAGCTCTGCTTCCCGCAAGACGGGTGCTAATTTCTTCCGATGGTAGTACCAAGCTGTCACTGCGGCTGCTTGCTTTAGCACGAGATGCCAGCTGCACGATACCATTAGCATTCCTCATCAGCCGTGGCTTATGTCTCTCTCTGTGCACAATGTTGGAAAACCAGGTCATTCTCTTGGCTCATCCTCCTCTGATAACTCCTCTTTTCTTCCACTGCCGGGAAGCTGAGGACAGCATAATTAGTTTTCACTGATGTTCAGCTCTACGTGCAACTGCTTTTGGCTCAAGCCAAAAATGAAGTTTTCGCATAGTTTGCATGCCCTAATAGGAGGGAAGCTTGAGACAAATTTGAGAGGTACCCATTTGCCTTCTATTATAATGATTCAGCTGATATTTTTCAGAAGACCTCAAAGAATACTAATGACATGTTAAGCTTCCAGTACTTGCAGAACAGAAAATAAATGAGCAAGATTCCAATGAAAATACAAAGTTATATATCTACCCGTGCCAGATAACAACTGGTACTGCAAGGCTGTCATAACAAGCAACCCAAAATCATGTCCTTAAGCAGAAAAACTGCCCGAAGTTGTACTTAACTGCTTGGGGTTTGCAGGCAGATGAGAATCCTGATATTCCAAAGAAGCTGCAGGGGAAAGTAAAACAGAAAAAGTCAACGCAAACCCCAGATCAGAAGTTCAGCTTTTCATAATCAGACAGTGGAAATTATGACTTTTAAACCTGCGAGGAATAAATTTTCAGAGGACTGTATGAAGTGTGGTATAGAGAGATAAAGCAACAAACCTTACTAAAGGTGGAGTGATTTTGTGCTGTGGGTAAATGCATAAACATAAATGCCCATGAAGAATTATCTGGATGGTACAGGGGAGCTCGTATATTGGCAGAGTAACTGTATTGATAATTAAAGCTGCATTAATGTGCTTGAATGATGCTCTGAAAGTGTCACTGTAATGGAGGTCACAGCATCAACTAAAGCAGCTAGGCTGTGAGAGGAGGAGCTATGAGCTAGAGGCTCCTTGCCAGGAATGTGTTTAGAGTTTGACATGCTGGAACACTATTAAAAATAACATGATTTAATTAATAATAATAATAAAAACACCACCCTGCAATATTAGTATCCACTGCAATAATTGCAAAATGACCAAATTATGTGCAGTATTTCAGGAGATAAAAATGAAGCAGAGAATGCATTAACAGTTATTCATGTCTCCTCATCACCACGTGGGCTCTTTGGAAAGAAGCACATCAAGTTTCAATGAACTACATTGTGTTTTGTACACCTTGGGAGGCTGGAAAAGCTCAGAGGGACCCTGAAATTACAGTTGGAATTGATGACACTGGAAACATTTAAATTCCTCTTTTGCAGTGATTTAGGTTAGGAAGTCCTAAACATGGGGTATAAGCTGTCCAACCTATGCAAACAAATATGGATTCATTCATTCAATTAGGTGAAAGTTACAGCTCACTGGGAGAAAAATATCAACCAGAAGAGTTTGCAGATGGAGTTAGTGGGAATACCTGTGCTTCTAAAGAGAGATGTTTTCCAGAAAATTCATACTTAAGCATAGGTGATCCTAGCTGCCCAAATTCAGCAGAGTAATTTTACAGAAGCTTCACAGAATCACAGAATCATCTAGGTTGGAAAAGACCTTGAAGATCACCTAGTCCAACCATTGACCTAACACTGACAGTTCCCAACTACACCATACCCCTCAGCGCTATGTCAACCCGACTCTTAAACACCTCCAGGGATGGGGACTCCACCATCTCCCTGGGCAGCCCCAGATAAAATATTTTATTTATTCAGATACAATAATTTTACTATCGCCATTATTGATATAGAATTTGGCCCAAAAGGCCACAGAGCAGTTAAACTTGTCATAACAACTCCAGATATATACTCCAACTCCAGAAGCCCAAGTTCAAGGTATACTTCAGATGTGTGCTGCTAATTGTATATATTATTTTTCAGCTTCATCTCTTGCAAGCTATCAGGTTACAAATAGATCCTGAATAACTCATTTTAATAATTCAAATGACATATTACCTGTTCCCTGAAGTGGTTAATTTAATAAAAGCTATTTCAGTGATATCCACAATCAGTAGCAATGTAATAATATCTCAATCCTCTGTTTTGTATGAAAACATTGCTTTGGTTCACAAGGGGGCAATCACAATTTTGTACATATACAAGACCAATATTGAGGACTTAAGGGTTACAGATGATGCACAAAGAATTAATTCAAAGACCCCCAGGACAGAAATCCGTCTTTGAATCTTTTCCAGATCCAGATCTTGCATGTTAATTGTGCTTAAAATGTAATTTGCAGCAGAGTATCTTACCACAACTGGGCTTTTCTTATGCTTTGCAAAAAAAGTGAGATAAAGGAATGTCTCTGACACCTTTAGACCCAGATTCTTGCAGCCTATATTCTTTGGTGATATTTAGGCTATGTAAATACGGGCAGTATAAGTGGTGGTCTTATTTGTAATGCAGCTATTGAGCTGTTAGGAAGAAACCTAAACCTTGCAGTTGCCTCCTCCCATAAAACAAACAGTGCCTTCTCCATCACCAGAGGTGCAGAGTTAAGTACCCTGTAGTCAGATCTTGTACTGAAGAGGATCATGTGTTAAAAGCACTGCTCTAGGAATAAACTCTGCAAATGGAAAGAATACAAGAAGCTACAAATTTTTTATATATTTTAATGCACATATTCAGCAGGGGAAAGAAAAAGAGATTTCCATATTCACACCATGTTACAATAAATGCCCTTTAAAAACATTGCATAAGATACTCTAATAGCTCTGGTTTAATTCATTATTCATGCCTTATGATTTTCTTTACAGACAGAGGGTCACCTCATTCCACTGCCAGCCCTTGGCCAGCTGCTGGTGTTGGCACTCTGGGGCTCATCCTGCAAGCGATATGCATCCAGGCTCTGCCAGGCCATTGATCAGTTACTAACACAACTGAGTAGAGACTTCCAAGGCAGAATAAAGTGACAAGAGCAGAGGACACATACTGTAAAAATCCAACCAGCCATTGTAACATACACTGGAGAACAGCTTTCTAACAGATGATACTTCTATTCCATAGTAAATGAACAATATTATTTGGTATTTTGTATATGATTAAAAGCTAAGAAAAAAAAAAGCCTAGGTCCTCTTCTATTCTTATTTCTTGCACCCAGTGATCTTAAAGTTTTCACCAAACTGTTGCACTAATATTCTTGTAGTCACATATTGGGAAGCAGGAAGAGTAGAAAACATTAGAAACAGAATCACACAATACCCTGAGTTGGGAGGGACCCACTGAGGAACACTGAATCCAACTCCTCTCTCCATACAGAGAAACCTAAATGTTAAACTGTTTATCTAAAAGTGTGTTCCAAACGCTTCTGGAACACCAACAGGCTTGGGGCCATGAACACTTCCCTGGTGACCTTGTTCCAGTACAGATCTCTGACAATATGACCTGAAAGCTATGCAAAGAGACCTTTTGTTCACTGTACTGTCATGAAGAGCACAAACCTTTGCTGGGGTTGTGCAATTGTGTTGCAAGGGCATGAGGGGGTAATCATGAGTTGTGTAGGAAAAGTAGGTCTGTGGGACTGAGTTCAGGCCCCAGGATCTGAACACAAGCCAGCATGGTGGAGCTGCTCAAGTAGAAGACACTGCTTCAAAGCTGGTGGAGGCACCACCACGGTAACACCTGCAGCCATTGAATCTTCTCCAGAAGGTTTGGCTCCAGCGCCTGTGGCCCATTAATGTTTACACAGTGTGATACATTACAAATAAAAAGCAGTTCTGTGTGGGTCCTTTGTCCTGCTGGTGATGAGGAGATTCTTTCCATGGTTCCATCCACACTGGTGTCTTTTATAGGAAGAATGGTTTCTAGAGCATTCATGACTCACAAAAAATGTTGCAGAAGAGCCTGTGATCTTTAGGATCCTGAAAACTGTAGCTGTAACAGAGTAAGATCTGCCTTCCTTCACCAGCCTTTTTATCAAGAGAATATTTTTTTATGCAGATCATCTTTATTTGCCTCTATCTTATCACAGTTATATATCTAAAGCATCACTGCCCTGAATGTTATCCATGCATTGTAGTCTTCAGTCCCATGGGGCATACACAGCACTCACCTCATAGGTATAGCCAAACTGAGAAGGAAGATTCATGGGCCTTCTTTTTAATAAAATAAAATGATGGGGCCACTTCCCTCTGCCTGAAGATATATTTTAAACAAGAAAATAATCTGATTAAAATATTCTGAAAAAAGACAGGGAAACAAGTAACCTGGTAAAGTGCCTGGCTCTTTGGACAGTAATATCGCTGAGCAAAGAACCATCTTCTCACTCTGTGCATCATAAATCCTATCCTCAGTTCTTAAAGTGTTCACAAATAACCTTTCAAAATAGAACATAAACCCAGTTTCTGCATATCCATGTCATAGGCTACAAACAAGGGCTTCTTCCAGGAGAAAGCCTTGCTTCTCCAGCATCACCATACATTACCATAAGCTCCTACACTTTTTGGACGATGCCTGATGCTGAAAAGAAAGTTTTATTACTGAAAGAATTTTCAGAATATTACAGAAATTATTTTAAAATGCCGTCCCAAAGTACTTACATGGCATGGTCCTAAAAGACATATGTCTAGTAAGAGCTGTATTCATAAGCACAGGACAATTTTTGTATTTGTGTGCTTTTAGAAAAGGATTTAGACCAGCACTTGTAAATTCATAGCTGATCCTTTAAGGATGATGTAGTCCCTACAGAGCAACTGATCACAAACTACTACACGCTTTTCCTCTGAAATCCAGGTCCCTTTAATGTTCCTCAAAGTGTCTTTAATGTTCAGTGATATGGAAATCACAGGTAGGCAGGCATAGAAATGCCACTGATGCTGCTTGTCTCATAGAAACCTCGTGATGCCTTTGAGTATAGTGTGTTATAACACAGTTTCAAGTCTTTCCTTTTGTCTCTCTGACTAAGATACCAGTATGACAGAGCAAACACTTCCAGGGCATTGGAGGATGTGACCTACAGAGCAGGACTGATGCTGTGTAGGTTCTTGCAAGCACCAAATGGCCAGGGAGCTGTGGATCAGCCTCCTTCGGCCTTCTGTGCTGCACCGAAGCTTACTACAGCTTTCCATCTTAACTGGGTTCAAAGAAAGGCCAAACCAAACCCCAAACCAAACAAACAAGCCCTATGTGCCCCTACAAGCTTATCAGCACAGCTGAAGCTTTTCTTTAATTTCTTGTTCGCTTGTTTGCGCGAAGAAATCTGCAGTCACTTAACAGGCTTGGCATTGTGTGTGACTCCCTGCATCAACAACTAGGTCAACCGGCAGGGTAAAGCACTGTACATGCGAGAGGCTCCCTCAGCTCAGCCAGTGCCTGCCGATTATATTTTGGGAATTAGCTAGGTAGAAGAGAATGTCCTCCCGGGCATGTGCTACCCTGAAACTTTAGTCCTTTTGCACGAGTTATTTGAAACCTCTTCTTGGCCCCAGCTGAAAAGGGTGCTAAATCCACAGCAGCTAAAGCACGACTGAAACAGTGGAAAGTTCAGGGGGTTTCTCTTCTCCTTCCCTCTTTTCAGCACTTGTAACTACCCAGTAATTAGTCACAGCACCCACCACTATATAGGGCTTATGCTGTGTTCAGAGAGTATCAGCTTTCTAAAGCGATGCGGATAACTCTTGGGTAAGATAAAAGTGAGAGGATAAAGACCTAGGATATTTTTACTAGAACTATTTTTATTTGCCGTATGAACATAATTCCTATCACTGCTTTAGGCGAAGACAAATAAAACTGCAAAGATGACAGCTACCCTTACATCTAGGCAGGCAGAACTCTCCATCCTGCCAAAGTGTGGGTTTGCCTGCTCCATCTCTAGCGGAGCTGCCTCTGTTGTAGTGCCATCAATGTGGAAACACTGCTGCAAGAACATATTTTTGGCTGTCACTCAGAAACTGCTGCCAGCCCTCTGCAGAGCCTGGGAGAACTTTTACGCTGTGAGCTAGCCTTTAAGGGGAAAGTCTTTACAGAATATGTGATTTCCACATCACTCTCATAGCTCAAATGTTCAGATAATCTGTAAATGAAAAAAAAAAAAAGCTAAACAACAAATAAAACTGAGCTCTGCAGAGCCCCACCTGGGACATACTGTTGCTCTAAAATCTAAGGAATTACACTCATCTTCCTTCCAAATTCACCCATATGATAAAATTCTCCTTGAACCAGGACACCAAAGAGTTTGTGGCTGCACAGCAAATGCAGAGATGATAAATGGAGGGACACTCTGTCCTACTTTTTTTCTTTTTTGATCACTTAAAACCTAATCTTCCATATTACCCAGAATTTGTAAAAGTACAGCCAAGTAATCTCTCTACAATGCTCTCTGCCCCTCCTTTTGCACTGTGCCAAGCCATCCCTACACACCTGATGAAAGCACTTAACCTTATTTCAGGAGCTATAGAGTCAGAGGGGCTTTGGGGGAGGTTATCAACAACCTTCTGGAGAGGTCACCTGCACAAGAATAGCGTCGGAGGTTGTTAGGGGACATGGTTGTCCTGCCCAGATGGTATTGCTCTGCGGTTGCACCTCAGCACATCTGCCCTTCTTGTAGAAGTACAGTGGGAAAAGACCTGAGCTCTGGGGAATAAGCCTGGACTTTTGCAACGCGCTCACCGTGTGCAGTAGAAGTAAGCTGGAACACGTCTTTAAAAGCCCTTCAAGTGCAGAGCAGGTGTGGCCACACAAGAAGCTTGTGCAAAATGGTATTGCACTTTGAATTCACACTCTCACATACTTGACAACAGCTTCTTTCCAAGGTGGATAAGCATGAAGATGGAAATGTCTGCTTAAGCACAGATACACGAGTAACAGAAGTGAATCAGGTAATGACAATATAGAAAAGGTGGAGTATGGATTTCCATTTTCTGTCATGATGCAGGGAGAAATGGACAGCTGAAATTAAAATGTGACACATTCACAAGTGATGTGAAGTTAGGGTGTTTCTCATGATGGATAGTTCAGTGTGAGACTCCCAGTTCCTAGATGTGACCAATGGCAAAAACTCTGTAGGAGTCAGAAAGGACATGAATACTAACATCAATGTTCAGAATTGCAACAGTTTGAAATTTTGAAGCAGGCAGAGTTTACCCCAATCCTCAGCTAATCAAGGTTAGGACATTTCTTGACCTTTCCTCTGCTGATAACTGTCAGGGGAAGGATATAGGACTACGTGAGCCATGCAACTAATCCAGTGAAACAGCTGGTGTGACATACACATGGATGTCCCATTAAAAAATGGTGTGACTTTGTAATAGTTATAGCCTTGGTGACAGTGACATTACTTTTAAGCAGTTTCTCACCCACTTGTGTATTTTACTTCTCATATAAATTCATGAATAACTTTAAAGTGAAAATCCAAAAAAAAGTCAAACCTAGTGAACAAACTACCCAGTGACTGGATGGGAAGTGGAGGCTTTCAGGAATATTTGTTCACTGCCCTTTAAAAACAGATAAATGTCTTAGATTACAGGTATGTTATGGCCTTAGCTATATGCTAACTGTCAGTCATAATAAGCCCTGCACACTTCCTTTCCACAAAAGGACACTTCTAAGATATCTATTTATATATATATTAACTCTCTGTAAAAATAGCATACTCTGAGTATTAAGAAGTCAAATTTTAAAAATGATCACACAAACAGAAATATCCAGCAGTCTGTGCACATCTCCAGCTCGGCAAAGGACATATAAGTGTTAGATCTCACTCTAGTATCCCAGTTTCCCTGCAAGTACCAGCTCTTATCAGATCACAACTCTGGATTAATACATCGGGCCAGCAGCGTGACATTAACACCAATGGGAGGTGTGAGCTACAAAGGCAAAGGTCTCTCTGCAAACATAGCGAGCCAGCCAGTGTTGCAATGCTTGCTAATGGATTGAGGGAGCCTGTGATATTACATGGGTTTTCTGCCCAATTGCCACAGATCTGCATGTGCATTAAAGGAAAAAAATTATGGGCTGTGTAGAAAAACTCAAAGGTGGGGATTGTTAGTGGCATCAGAAAGGATCAAATATCTCTAAAATGCAAAGATTTTTTTTTTAATTTTATTTATTATTCTGAGATTTTTGGAGCTGACAATGCTGCAGTTTACACATTACTATCAGTATTTTGGTTCAGAGTGATGAAGCACAGAAATGCGTCTTGGTCTTTCTGCCTGGCAAGCCCTTGCTCAGCCGTGTGTTCTTCACACAGACACAAGATCAACTTCACCATGGACATGTAAATAATTTACTTTTATCAGAAACAAGCTAACATGGCAAAGCAAGCTGATATGCTGTGTGTACCCCAGTCCTGGCTCCCTGGACACTCCTGATCCTGATTGTCTCTGAGCAGGGCACTGCAGAGCTGGATCACCTATACAGACACCTGTGTATATGACCAGCAGTGGCTGGCTATGGAGGAAAGTAAAGGTGGGAGAGCAAAGCCATTTTACAAGAACCACTTGATGGTTTTCCTTGGCCCCTTCCCTGCTGTGAACCCCAAATTTCTGCTCTCATTCCTATCACTGGCTTGCTGCAAAAAATACATGTCTCAGGCCTATTGCTGAGAGCCATATTTTCATGAATGTTAAGCATTCATATTCCTAAATTATCGGGAGATATGGATGCTCCAGATGTTGGGAAGCATGATGTTAATCCCTCCATGCCCTATGGCACGCTTACAATGGAAAATCAGGCCTATTTTAACTAGATCAATTTTAAAATGTGAGATTTTAACAGTGACAATTTTGCAATTTAAGTAATTCAGATGAGGCCTCATGTTCCCCATCTCTACCATGTCTATAAAAAGGCTGCTTGTATTAAAGAGGCTTAATGTGTGTGAAGCCCCTTAGTGTGTGTGAAGCCCCTCACTGAAGGCACTGAGCCCCAGGAGCTCTTGCTGTGTTTGTTACAATGCCACTTTCCAGATCCGTGCTGTTTGCAGAGAGCTGATGGGCCACAGGGCTCCAATTCCCTCCCTTGGGTTGCAGACCTCCAGGCTGATCCCCAGGTCTCTCGATTCTGTTTTATCTCAGCCTGTGCTGGCTTTGAGCAGGGAGTCAGACCAGGGTCCTGCAGAGGTCCCTTCCAACCTAAATTATTCAGGGTTTCTCTCTGGATATCTGAGCGGGCTTCAGCTTCTGTTTCTCTAAATGCCATAGAAACAAGGAGTGGCAGCCAGTCCACACTGAGAGCTTTGCTTTGTGAGGTTACAGAGGTCCTGCAGTGAGGCTGCATCTCATCTGGGCGGGCGGGCGCTATAGGCACATCCAGGCTTTCCCAATGCACTCTGTCCTCGTGGCCATAGCATACAGTAACTCCCACCAAGCCACTGTATAAATATAATTACAGATATCTGTAACTCCTCCAAACCCAGAGATGCAGCTAAAGGATCGGATCAGGATAAGCTGAACTCTTGCTCCTCGTACCTTGGAAATCTGTGAGTGTCTGGGGCAAAAGCTTGCAGGAACTGTTGTTATTTAAGAGGAGGGGTGAAAGAAACGCGACGGCCATCTCCAAATCAAGGCTACCACAGCACAGCAGAGTGGTCCCTCATTTGTAGGATAGCATAACCCTTGAGGGCTCATGGAGGACAGGAGCAGGTCAATGTGCAACGTGTGAGGAAGAATCTACCAATAGGAAAAACATTCTGCGAAGAAGAAAAGCAGATAAGAGGGAAGAAGTTAAAAGCAATGAATTTTCTCAAAGAACAAATAAACCACACAAAATACCATTAAAGAAGGGGGAAAATTAGTTACTTTCCTAATAATTGTTTCTTTTATAAGCAGTTGCTGAAGTCAGCATAGGGACCTTGCTCAGTTCCAGAGGACGGGAAATAATCCACCAAGCCCTTTTGTGAGCAATACATGCTCTGCATTGCCAGAAGCACCGTCTGTCAAAAAGTTTTCTTTTCTTTTAAACATGAAGAACCAAAGTTTTCCATAGAGTTACTGTCCAGCTAGATGACCTTCCCCTCTATGATAGCCAGGAAGGCCATTTCTTTGTCATTGGCAATTATGCCCTTCCTGGGCACATTTTTACCTGAAACACAGGTAGTAAGACAGCATTTAGATAGCTTGTTTCAAATAATTATTACAAGTTGAACTGTACCATTTCTGTCCCTTTTGAAGGTCTCCTGTGCTCGCTTTCTTTCTTTTCTTTACTGGGAAGTGCACCCTTTCAGCCAGCCTTTGCGCGGTAGGAACCAGCAGTCCTACTAGTAGAGTTGCATTTCAAATGCAAATCTATATTTTTGCTGTTGATGAGAAAAGACAGCCTGGAGAAGGTAGCCACTCCCACAGCGGGGCCATTCTCACCCTGGGCTAGGGGCTGAAGGCCTGGGTTCAGTCTTTGCTCTAACGCTTCTTTAACGGGAGCGAGTCAGGTCCATTCCCAATGCTTCATTCTCCTCATCCATAAAACAAAGACATGAGTGACACATATCACTCTGAGATTTATGAGTGAAAATGCTATTAAAGGGATATTGTTGCTGCTGTTATTATTTATTATTCAAATTTTTACATCTCCTTTCTCACCTGCAATATGTTAGGCATTACCACACATGAAACTTGTAACTGCATCTACCAAATTTGGTTATTTGCCACGCAAATTGTGCTTCAGGCAAGAAAAGATGCCTCCTTATCTTACAGCTGCCTCAAACTCATGTAACAAGTGTCAACAGTTCTTCTAGCTATCTCTCTTGTTCTCAATGCATGCCTTATCTTAAGAAGGTTGTGTTTCATATTGTATTTTCCAAATCCAAGGAATTCAGGGCAAGTGCATGTCTATCTTCATTGTTTAATTGAAACACATTAGATCCAGTTACTAATTCACCCAAGCAGAATAAATGTGATTCAAAGGAATTTGACATGGAAGAATCTAGTATGTTATTTAATTCAAATACAGAACAGCCCAGTAAAAAGGGAAACTTGAATATTTTCAGCTGCAGAATAAACAAAGGGCAAAACCATGCAAAGGATGGTGGCAGAATTAACTGAAATATGTTTATTGTGTTTCTGCATTCCAGGTGTGAGAGAAAATGAAATGTACTCCTTGTCTGAACTTTGGAATACACTGGCAGAATAGACTCAGAAATAAAATATCCAAAATGCCACTGCTGGGTGATCACTTATCCTTGTAAATAAGGAGTAAGTGTTAAAACAAACTCTGGTGCCTCCTGTGAGGTCATTTCTTTCTGGTAAAGAAATGAGCATCTTTCCAACAAGCAATGTTTTACTGGGAGCAAATGGCCTGTCCAGACTCCGAACTCTGCTATGAACACACAGTAACTCACCTTTAAAACAATCTTTTTTACCTCATTTTGGCTAATACACAATGCTAAATCAGTAGCCTGGCTGTATTCCAGGTCTTCTTTTCATAGGAAAAATCAATATACTGCTACACAGCAGTAAAAAATGAGGGCTGAGATGACATGGCTTGTGACTGTTAGCAGTTTGGATGGTATGTTTGTTTATCTGGACCTTGCTGTTAAAATTCACCTCCTGCACATACACAGATTGCAATTTTAATATGCTTAAATTGTATCCCCAGGGTGTAATACTATCCTATACATTCAATGGAAGCTTTGCAGTTGAGTTAGTCTGGCAAGATTTAACTTTCTATTTCTTCAAACACAACAGAGCCAACAGCCATCTCCCAGACTCAACTACCATTTTCAAAACCAGGCTTTGTTTCACTGTCTAAGATTCAACTACTGCCCATTTCAGAGTACACTCATGACCTTAACCTTATCCCCAAGTTAGAGGAACCTCAACAGCCATGAGAAAACTCACAAAATTTGCATGTTATACTGATGAAGACCGTAGAATTACTTAAGACATTAGATCGAGCAGCAGTTTAATTTGAATACCAGCTTAAACCCAAGGCTTTTTCATAGAATCATATAATTATAGAATCTTTTAGGTTGGAAAAGCCCTTTAAGATCATCAAGTCCAACTGTCACGCCAACACTGCCAAGTCCACCACTACACCATGTCCTTAAGTGCCATATCTACACACCTTTTAAACACCTCCAGGGATGATGACTCAACCACTTTCCTGGGCAGCCTGTTCCAGTGCTTGATAACCCTTTCAAGTAAAGGAATTTTTCCTATTATCCAATCTAAACCTCCCCTGTCATGACTTGAGGCTGTTTACTCTTGTTCTATCACTTGTTACTTGGGAGAAGAGGCCCACACTCACCTTGCTACCACCTCCTTTCAGGTAGCTGTAGAGGATGATGAGGTCTCCCCTCAACCTCCTTTTGTCAGACTAAACAACTCCGGTTCCCTCAGCTGCTCTTCATAAGACTTGTGCTCTAGATCCTTCACCAGCTTTGTTGCTCTTCTTTGGATACACTCCAGCACCTCGATGTCTTTCTTGTAGTGAGGGGGCCCAAAACTGAACCTGAACACAGTATGTGAGGTGCGGCCTCACCAATGCCAAGTACAGGGGGACAACCACTTCCCTAGTCCTGCTGGCCACACTATTTCTGATACAGGCCAGGATGGTTTTGGCCTTCCTGTCCGCCAGGACATGCTGCTGGCTCATATTCAGCTGACTGTTGACCAACACCCCCAGGTGCTTTTTTGCCAGGCAACTTTCCAGCCACTCTTCCCCAGGCCTGTGTTGTTGCATGGAGTTGATGTAACCCAAGTGCAGGACCAGACACTGAGCCTTGTTGCATCCCACATAACTGGCCTCAGCCCACTGATCCAGCCTGTCCAGATACCTCTGTAGAGCCTTCCTATGCCCAAATAGATCCACACTCCCACACAGCTTCGTGTTGTCTGCAAACTTACTGAGGCTGCACTCAATTCCATTGTCCGGATCATTGATAAAGATATGAAACAGAATTTACCCTGAGGAACTTTACTTGTGATCAGTTGCCAAATGGATTTAACTCCATTCAATGCAACTCTGGGTCTGACTACCCAACCAGTTTTTTTACCCAGCGAAGCATATGCTCATCCAAGCCATGAGCAGCCAGTTTTGCCAGCAGAATGCTGTGGGCCATGGTGTCAAAGGCTTTACAACAGATGTCCACATATACAACAACCACAGACTTCCCCTCACCACTAAGCAGATCACCTTGTCATAGAAGGAGATCAGGTTAGACAAGCAGGACCTGCCTTTCATAAATGCATACTAACTGGGCCTGATATCTGGTTGTCCTGTACATGCTGCATGATAGCACTCAAGATGATCTGTTCCATAACCTTCCCCAGAACCGAGGTCAGACTGACAGGCCTGTAGTTCCCCAGATCCTCCTTCCAACCCTTCTTGTAGATGAGCCTACATTTGCTAACCTCCAGTCAACTGGGACCTCCCCAGTTAGCTGGCACTGCTGATAAATTGAAAGCGGCTTGGTGAGCACTTGTGCCAGCTCCCTCAGTACCCTTGGGTGGATCCCATCCAACCCCATAGACTGGTGTGTGTCTCAGTGGTGTAGCAAGTTGCTAACCATTTCCCCTTGGACTATGGAGGCTTCATTCTGCTCCCTGGCCCTGTCTTCCAGCTCAGGGGGTTGGGTGCCTGCCACAACAACTGGTCTTACCATCAAAGACTGAGGCAAAGAAGGTATTAAGTACCTGAGCCTTTGTCACTCTTTCCCCTCACATGCAATAAAGGATGGAGATTCTCCTTAGTTCTTCTTTTGTTGTTAATGTATTTATAGAAACATTTTTTATTGTCTTTTATGGCAGTAGCTAGGTTAAGTTCCAGGTGGGCTTCAGCCCTTTTAATTTTCTCCCTGCATAGCGTCATGACATCCTTGTAGTACTCTTGAGTTGCCTGCCCCTTCTTCCACAAGTCATAAAATCTCTTTTTGTTTTTTCCTGAGTTCCAGCCAAAGCTCTCTGTTCAGCCAGGCCAGTCTTCTTCCCCGACAGCTCATCTTTCAGCACATGGAGATGGCCTGCTCCTCTGCCATTAAGATTTCCTTTTTGAAGAATGTCCAGACTTCATAGACTCCTTTGCCTTTCAGGACTGCTTCCCAAGGGAGTCTGTCAACCAGACTCCTAAACTGGTCAAAGTCTGACCTCTGGAAGTCCAAGGTAGCAGTTCTGCTAACCCCCCTCCTTACTTCTCTGAGAATCGAAAACTGTCATTTCATGATCACTATGCCCAAGATGGCCTCAGACCATCACATCACCCACAAGTCCTTCTCTGTTTTCAAACAACAGGTCCAGCGATGCCCCTTCCCTATTTGGCTCACTCACCAGGTATATCAGGAAGTTAGCTTCCACACACTCCAGGAATCTCCTACACTGTTCCCTCTCTGTTGCATTGTATTTTTAGTAGACATCTGGTAAGCTGAAGTCCCCCATGAGAACAAGCACTAGCAATTGTGAGACTTTTCCCAGCTGCTTATAGAATATTTCATCTGCCTCTTCATCCCTGTTGGGTGGTCTGTAACAGACTCCCACCATGGTATCTGCCTTGTTGGCCTTTCCCCAGACTCCTACCCATAAACACTCAACCCTATCATCACCATCATTAAGCTCTAGACAGTCAAAACCCTCCCTAACACACAGGGCTACCCCACCACCTCTCCTTCCTTGCCTATCCCTTCTGAAGAGTTTACATCCATCCATTGCAGCACTCCAGTTGTGTGAGTTATTCCATCATGTTTCTGTGACTGCAATTACATCGTAGCTTTGCAGCTGCACCGTGGCTTCCAAATCCTCCTGTTTGTTGCCCATGCTGTGTGTATCGGTGTAGATGCACTTCAGTTGGGCTACCAGCTTTTTCAGGGGAGAAGCCCTAATTCCTATGTGATTGTTCTCACGTGCTTCTGTGGTTTCTAGCACATCAATAACTCTTGTGTCTTTGCTGCTACATGGACCTCTATCCCCCATCTTCACTGAGACGGCAGACCAAAGGACCTTGCTAGCACATCATGTCTCAAACATTGGCATGCCGCCCCTAGGCTTATGACCAGTGAGCCTAGTTTTATCCCTTTCCCCATTCAAATCCAGTTTAAATCTCTTTCAATGAGCCCTGCTAACTCCTGTGCAAAGATCCTTTTCCCCCTTTGAGATAGGTGAACCCTATCTGTTGCCAGCAGGCCTGGTGTTGTGTAAACTGACCCACAATCAAAAAGCCAAAAATTCTGCTGGTGACACCAGGCTTGGAGACAGGTATTAATCTGCTGGCTCTTCCTGTTTCTTCCCACATCATTCCCTGAAACTGTAAGGATAGAGGAGAACACTACTTGTGCTCCTGATCACTTAACCAGTTGTCCCACGGCCCTGAAGTCTCTCTTGATTGCCCTCACACTTTTTGTTGCAACTTCATCCGTGCCTACCTAAAAAATTTATGATGGATAATAAACCAAGGTCCATACCAAGGTAGGAAGTTTTCTCTTCACGTCTTTAACCCAGGCCCCAGGGAGGCAGCAGACATCCATCCATAACAAGTGGGTCCTGTCTGCACATTGGGCCTTCTGTTTCCTTCAGAAGAGAGTCTCCTATGATAATGACCTGTTTTTTTTTCTTTATGGAAGCACTTTTGATGCAGGCCGACTTAACCTTGGCGACTCCTCCAACCTAGATGAACCATCATCCTCATCATTGTTTGGTTCTACTTGCAAAGCCTCATACCTGTTATGCAAGGGCACTTTCATTAATGGGCAATGTAATGACTGTTGTGTTCACCTGCAGCTTATGTAAGATTGGAAAAATGGAGACTTGTGTTTCTGTTTTTGTGAATTAACTCCCTGAACTCTCCTTCCTGGTGACAGACAAACCAGAAAAAACATCCCATGAGAAAGCAAGTGTGAGATGGAGGACTTAGCTGAATCTCTGGAGACCATAACACTGTTACAAAACTCTTCAAAGTTTTGATGCTTCCTGCTTTTTCCAGGACTGGAAATATAAACTCCAAGCTCAACAAACATTAGACAACGGCAGGTTTTGTTAATTTTTTACTGAAGATACTACTTGTACCCATACATCACTCCGAGATCAGTCTTTCCTGAGTTTTTCCTGCATGTTGCTTCTTTTACTGAACAGGATCAAGAAATCCTGAATAATACAAAGAAGAGGAAAAGAAGCCACAGGTCATCAAGTCTAATGAAGATTTAGTTGTGCTTTGGACATAAGCTTGGCTGGTTTTAACTGACTTCGCTCATTCTCACTATATTGTCCATATTGAGCATGTGCAGTATACTGCCTGGATTTCAGCACTTCTTTAGTCCATCTGCCCATTTGTAAAAAAAAAAAACCACTGTGAGAAGAGAGGGAAGAATTTCCACTGTCACTTGGGGAATGTACTCAAAGATCTAAGTTTACCAGTAGGTAAATCACTGCCCTTTTGGCAAATTAAAAATAAACAGGCAATGATATGTGTCACATAGTCCATGTGGTCGCCTTGGAGGTATGCTGGGCAAAATGAGACTTCAGCATCTGGGAACCTTGAGTGAAATATTAGCTTTGTTGCACGTCTGGGAAGAGCCAGACATACCATCATTTATAGACTGTGAGAAATGAGGGCAGAACTAGGAAGCACACGATGAGCTGGACTAACATTGCCCTCTATCAGAAATTTTAAGTAAAGATAAAATTTACATGTATTTGTCAGATATTTTTGTTGTAGTTAATATAAGAAACATATAACTGTATAAACCATAAACACTATAAACCATAAACACATACATAATTTCCTTTATGTGAAACATGATTCAGTGGAAGTGCTGCATGAATCAGCTGTACAGCTCAGTGCTCGGGTACCTTCTGAGCCTCTCGCTCTCCCATCAGCTCTCTCCTTCCAAGCACCGGCACATTTACAGCCACTGAGTAGGTCTGGTTAAAGAACAGATTCAACTGAAAAAAACTGGGATGAGGTGGAGAAAAGGTTGAGTTTTGGCCACATGAGTCCACTGTGTGGCCACAGACTGCTTGCGCTAGTGCAGCACTGAGCAGAAGGGGAGGTTAACACAGGGTAGGACCAGCAGGCAAAGACACAGAAGGGAGACGATGACTTTGTAAGCTGGCTTTGATGTCAAATAGTTTCTTATCAGACTATGCCCTAAAACCTTTTCTAATATAATGCTGTGATGCAGAAAATATTTGGCCAGGATTATAACCAAAGGATTTGAATGAGAAGAAACCGAGAATTTAAGATAATACAGTAAACTATTCAAACTGTTTTTTAAGAATAATTTTAAAAGGAAAAATCTCTAGGATGGTTGTATAGAAGTGACACATGGATTTTGTTTTTCCTGTCAAAACCACTGTGGTAGTAGCCTGTATTATCCCTACTCTAACCAACAACTTCTGTGTTCAAAGGTGCCATCTACAAAGGCACAGGGGATGTCCTGCTTAGTTAAATGACTGCTTGCAAAACTGGGTGCCCAGTTATTACAGTTAGTATTTTACTGTCACTTGCATCTTCACAATCTTTCATAAAATGTAAGTTGTTGATCCATTATTGCTATTACTGCTGTGATTATACATTGCTTTAATTTTTCAGAATTTACAGACATATAATTCATTTAAATACTATTCTATGATACTGAAATTACCTAAATGGAATATTAGTTCACAGCAGATTCACAGTGGGATCTGGGCATTTAACTCCAGTGAAGTGACATCTGGCATCACTGGTGTCCACAGAGTTTATTCGTGGCTGCTACCACAGCTCCCAAAGCATCCAACCATTCTGCTGACAGACTCCTCCAGGCTCTGAGATGTCTTCTGCTGGACACATTTGGAACTGTCTGAAATACTATGCATCCTGCAAAGTTCTGCTGGCGTAGCCAGGCCAGCCAAGCTCTGCTGTAGACACACATGTATGTGCTGGCCAAAGAGGATGTTGCCTGACTTAGCGTTATTTGAGAGTGGGACTAACACGAAGCAGCGTATGGATGGAAGTGTTGTGCAGCTATGGGGCTGAATGTCTCCCCAGGCATTGCTGACTATACACGGATACAGCCTTCTCAGCCCCTCATAATCATTCCAAGCCTGGAGCTAGAGCCCAACAAGGAGTTCCTGTCAGTTTATCTCTACAACAGAGCTCTGAATCAGAGGCTCTGAAACACAGCTTCATGGCAGCACTGAGCTTCCTGGTGCCCCATTCCATAAATGAGGTGCTTTCTCAAATATCTCGGCTCAGAGACCCGCATCAGTAGGGTACTCAAGGACTCTCTGCCCTGCACTGTACAGGCGAGGCAGCGGTCACTGCTGTCCAGGTGGAGCACCCACTCGGGATCATAAATGCTATTCATAACTTCTCTCTGATTTGGAACAAAGCTTTGGACATGGAGTTCAAGTTTGTCAGAGTACAGCCCGCCCCAAAGCTTTTTCAGCATGATGCTTCGTATTTCTGCACCTGTCCTAACATGTTGCCTGTGTTGCATAGAATAATTAAATTCTTATATGCATAAATACATATAAATGGGGACTTCAACATCAATACAGGTAATTCAGAAATTTTTAAAAATTTGTAAAATTCAGATTTCTTATCTTCCTCAAGTCCTTGATCTGAAGCTGAAAGCCAGGAAGGCAGTTTTAAAACACAGAAGCAGCTAGGGAAGAGACATTCTGTCTCCTTCACAAAGCTTGGCTGAAGAAAATATACCATTTCTGCTAAAGTTTGCAAACACCCTTTTTCAAAGCCTTAAATTTCAATCTTAAGACTTCTGTCTCCCAGGCAACAACAAAAATGATTAAAATGCAATGTGCTTTGATAGGTATTTTCTATTAAAATGCTTTCAAAAAGCCACTTCCCGGAAAGATAAAAGTAAATAACAAAGTAATACTAGTTTATTTTCTCTCTACTTTCTTTGAATAACTTTGGGAAAACAGTAATGTTTTTTCTCTCATTCTGCTATTAGCCAAACTGATGGAGCCTGGAGGTTTCCCATGTTACACAGAACATCATGATCTTACTCCACTGTATTTCTTATTTTTCAGATATCTGAACCCTGTGCAACTTGAAACAGATATATATGTATAGCAATACTATTCTTTTCCATACTTTGATCTACACATATTTGCAAGCTTTAGAAAATACAGCTTTCTAATTTTAGGGCTTTACCCCTGCAAATTGCATAGAATCTTTATTTTAGCATCTGTATCACAAGAATAAAAAATTCCCACTGACACATTAATAAAACTATGACTATGCTAAAACTGATTATGGTATTCCCATTGTCTTCAGGAAGTCAGTTTGTCAGCTTTTGTTCATAGAATATCTGAGGAACACAGCCTCAGAGAATGACATAAAGCCAATCTCTGTCGTATATGTCATCTACATACCGAATAAGAATACATAGCTCTGCAGAGATCATTGCAGAAAATTTGGCTAAAAATAAAAAAAAATACATAGAAATAGAATTGCTGAATAATCAGAATACAGATCAAATCTCTATTTCCCTCAGAAATGCTTAGAGATGTCAAGAGTCACTGCACTAAAATGACAAGCTAAAATCCTTTCACCATGTTCATTTTGGAAACACTCATCGCTGTGAGGGAACGTGGAATGGCAACCTCGACTCACAAACGAGAGGGCTTTCACGGGACGGAGTCCTTGAATGGCTTCTGACAGCAGCCTGCGAAGGGCTTTTTGGCTGAGGCCCCTGCGCAGCAGGCGTGGATTCCCCAGCTGGGGACTCCCGGTCGCTGCCTGGTGCAGCACACATGCTCTGGGTCATGTAAGCCCCGTGGAACTCTTCTAGCCCTGGGTAGTGTTACTCTCATCACTAGGATTTTCAAACGGCAGCAGCTACCTCCATAACCCATCTCAGGTGTTCTTATTTTCACTCTCCAAATCTAAAAGAGCAACCACTTTCCGCAGCTGGTAAAAGATCAGGCCTAAGGGCAACCCTCTCCCCTTGCTGCTTCTTGCCTAACTCCTAGGTAAACTTTCTCAATCCTAAGAAGTTTTATCTGCAAATATCTCTGTGTACCCCAGTGCACACTCAAGTCGGTCTGTGTTTAGCCTGTGCATAACAGTTTTCCTGAACAAAAACGAGTCATTCAGATATTCAAAGCTGAATTCAGGCCTATGTGGAGAGCTGACTTTGGGTCATGTGTTGTAGAATGAGATTTCTATGTAATGATTTAAAGAGAATTGTTTTTCAAAAAATGTAACATAAATATAACAGAAAACAATTGAGGTCAAAAAGACACATTACAGTTCCCCCCTCCATGAATGAAATTTCAACAAAAACATTTCTCAAGCTGTAAAAGAAAAAAAAAAAAAAAAAAAAAAAAAGTGTTCATTATTCCTTTAAGGCTTCTGAATCTTCATAAAAATATCCCTGTCAGGCCAGATGGAGCAATGTTACAGGCAAGTACATTTATAAAAATATTAGTGAACATATCTGTTTAATCTACCATATACCCACTCTTTGTAGCAGCTCTAGTTTTAAATGTTACTCTTTACAGTATTGTCCGTGATACTGTTTATAATTACTGCACATCTGGCTTGGGTTTCTTACCAACAGCTGGCTTAAAGACCAGGTTGCAGCTCACTGTTACTGTGTGTTTATTCTAAGGGTGCTAATATCCCAATTATTTAATTTTTGTTAATTCTGATTTCCTTTTTCTGTTTTCTAGTGAAGAGTTATAGATTGCCTACAGGCCTGCTTTGTACCTCCTTGATCTTAGTTAACCAAATGGCAAATATTGTTATAAAACCAACCACATTCAGCAGTGGATTTTAAGTGGCAGATCACAGGGCCTTGTTCTCAGAATCCTCTCCTGCGGTTTTACAAGCATGTTGTCATTGTGCAGGTTAGAAATGCTCTTCTGTTAAGTACTGATTTTATAATATCATTTACTAACTACTCTATTTATATAGGTTGATGCCAAGATTCTGTCTGATAGCTTGGAGCTATGGATCACTCAAAAAAATCTTATCTTGTTCCAAAAATAACATAGATAATGACTTGCATCTGCCAGTTAGTGTTGGCATATGGCATATATTGCCACATTTTGAGGAAATGGCTTGCAATACTAATGAGAAAATGTGTATATTGTGAAGTTTTACGCAAATTTCCACCGAAAACTGACAATGTTAGTAATTCTGTCATTGACAAATTATTCTAGCTGGAATTTTTAATGCAGGTATTTAAAAAGTTTGCTCACTTTTAAGGTAGACAAATTTCTGTTTTACTGATTTTAATGTGTTTTTATACTGATATGATAAATGTCTAACAAAATTGTACCAGTTGGAGCATATCAGGAGCATTATAAATGGCTGTGGGTAGTTCAGTAATGGGAACGTTTTCAGAAGCATCTGGTGGTTGAAGAACACCACAAATGGCTGAAGGAAGACTGACCTGCCACATCAGGGATTGTTTAACAATATTCACACTTTGAACTTCATGAAGCAGAGTTTGGAGCTGCTAGATCTATGAATGCTTAAGGGGGAGAAGTCCCCTGGACTAGAGGCCTGGAGTTGTTCCCGGAGACATGAAGCCACATCCTTTGCTGGGCTGGAAGTATGTGAAGTCACCTTTTTGGTATCTGTGATAGCATCTGTGCCTCCTCTGTGCTGCAGCTCCCCACAAGCCACCCACAGCTATAGGATGGCCCCAATTCTTGCCTATTTGAAAAAACAGAAGAAAAGATGGGAACTAATTTTTGGGTCAACAAAACCAGCACACCGAAGTAGTTTGCATTTTGCATATCATTCCTGCTTTCTCCGGGTAATATTGTGAATTGAGATGATTGGCAGTTTCACACAATAAAAGGAATTGGCTTCGCTAGTAATAGAGCAATTTACAACCTGCTATTTTTCACTTAGCAATTACTGTGAGAGGTGAGAAAAATGGGGTTTGGTGACAAAATAAAACTGCAGCAGTTTCTAAGACCATCTTTTCCTACTCATCACCTGAATAGATATTGCCTTCTTTCCCAAGTCCTTCACTGCAAACCAGTAACAATAAAGCATTTAAGCACCCATACACTGATAGTTTTGATCACTGAGCTACCGTTGCGTTTTCCAAGACTGTGTGTTTTCCAAGAGCCGATCTGAGGAAAATTAGCCTACCGCGGCAAGAACACACAGGTTTTCAACCCTGACTAGCCTTCTCCGCCCTAAGGGCAAAATCACATAAAGCCATCTTAACACCATCTGCTTCCTTGCGGTGAAGGCGGCCGCTCAGATCCATATGTGGTTTTCCCACAAATTCTCTAATCAAGCCCAGATTTATCAGAAGTGGCCGGAGCCTGCTGTACCCTGAGGCAGCCAGTGCTGACCCGGTCCCGAGGCGGCTAGTGCTCCCTGGAGCCGGCCGGGCCCTGAGGCGCCCGTGGCAGCCGTAGGAAGCTCGGCTCGGCACCCCGAGGTGGCTGGCGGTGCCCGTGACGGCGGCGGTGCCCGGGCGAGCCCCGGCTGCGGGCTGAGGAGCAGCGAATAGATGGACGCGCCGGGCCGGGTCTCGAACCCCAGGCCGCACTCACTCGCTCCCTGAGCGGACCTGCCAGTCACTGCGCCCCTGCGTCGGCACGCCCCGCTCCGCCGTCTCGTGACCGGCGCTGCGGCGGCGTCAGCTGACCGGGCGCCTCACGTGACCTGCTGGCGGGTGTGCGGGCGGCGCGCGGCTGCGGCTGCCGGCGGGGCATGGAGCAGTGACGGGTAAACGCCGTGGGGAGCCGCCGCCGGCGGGGCCCGGGCACGGGCTGAGGCGGGGGGCGAGGGCGAGGGCCTGGGCCGCGCCCCAAGCGGCTAGCGTAGCGCTCCGGCCTCCCGCGGCGGCGAGCCGCGCTGGGCCTGGCGTGAAGGGCAGCGTCGGCCGGGCCCGGCGGTACCGCGGGAGCCCGCCCGCCGCTGCGTCTCTCAGGGGCTCTGGCAGGCCTCGGCGCCGCTCCGGGGACGGCCGGGCGTCGGGACTGCCCTGCCGCCGCTTGCCGGCCTCCCTTGCCGGGAGTGGGGTAGCTGCGGTGGGGTTTTTATCTCGCGGAGGGTGAAGTGAAAGCGCGGTGCTGGGAGCGTGTGCCGGTGGCTGCCGGGGCAGCTGCTGCCTGCCCGGGTTATGGGCACTGTCATCTAATCCCTGCGATCCAGATCAGTGGCTGTGGGGAGAGTAAAGCCAGCTCCCCCCGCCCCGTGTGCCAGCCCCGGATTGCCTCTGCACAAGGCGTATGAGCTTTCCGTTGTGAAATCTTCCTGGGCGTAGCTCTGGCTTCCTCATTGTGGCCGCTTCAGTTTATAAAATGTAGAGGCAGTGAAGGCCAAACGCCAAGAGTCAGAGGTGTTTTCTGAGAGTGAGCTTGAAGAAATAATCTCTTAGGGACTTAGTGCGTGATATTGGGAGACTTCTAAGTCACGTTGGTAAATTGAGCTTTCCTGTTGAGCTAAATAGGAAAGAAGAAACAATTGTTCCCTCCCCCTAGCCCTGTTGTTTTTGAAAAATTCAGTGCACAGTGTCTTAGCTGAGATTTGGTTTTGACATCGTAATATATTTTTCCAGGTACAGCACTGAAACAGCTGTTTAGTGGTTTTATTGCTTATAGTCTAGTATATTGAATGGGAAGATTTTTCTTTGGAAATCCATTTTTTCTAATAATATAGAAATGAATCTGTATAAATTATGGGTTGTAATGCAAAAATAAATTTTAAATAATATTTTGGACTTACCTTGGGCATTAGAGTAGTCAAAGTTCAAAAACAAGTACTCCAGAGGAGAGCTTCAAGGGATGAAATATTTCAAGCATTTTATGGATGAGTTGACCTTACTTGACTATCAGAACATCTTGGCAATGTGTGTGTGTTACTTTAATCTGTTTGTAACAGCACGTGGAAGACTATTACACTTCAAACTTACGTTGCCGATATGCTTATGAGAAAGTGTCAAGGGAAACTATGGGATGCTGCCCAGTTCTTGAATCTGACATGTGAAAAATGTGTTCTGATGTATTTCTAGTATTAAGCCCTTATAAATAAGAACTTGCTTTCTTCATTAGTACTGAACAACATGAAGATCGGTCAAAGTGCTGCTGGTTTTGCAAAGTTAAATACTTTTTTTTGGAGATACAGATTGTTTGGTTGTTCAGTATTAAAATAGTAATGTCATGACCTGTGAAATTTTAAGTAGCAAGGTAGCTAGCTCAGTGCTGTATATAAAGTTGGAATTCTAGAACCTGTTCCTGGAAGTCCTGAACTTTGGTTTAGCATGATGTATAGAGAGATTCTTGTATAGAATTTCTTTCTCATTTTCCTGAGTTCTTGTTTTTTTCAGTTGTATATCAAACACCTTTTGCTGAAGTTGGCCAGAAAATGCTTACAATGGCATCTCAAAAGTTTCACTCCTTAACAGCTGGCTTTACCCAGATTCAGCAGACCATAGTTTCCACTCAGTATCGTAGTACGGTAGAGTATCAAATGGACGATATTTAGGAAAAAAACCACCACCTTGAAAGCGTTAGCATGATTAACTATACTTGTGCTATAGTATTGAATGTTTTTAAATGAATCTATTTATGTGTTATAGGCAATTCCATTTATGTATGCGGATATCCATTTATAAATATTTCTTCTCTTGAAAGCATACATCAAAACCAATTGAAATAGCAAAAATAGCTACCTGATTAGGTGAAACTATGCTGTGACAAATTCTACTCAACAGTGCCTTACAGAAAAGTGCTGGTCATAGAGGGACATGGTGTAAACAACAGTTCACTTGTCCATTCTTACTGTTTATTCTAGGTTTTATTTGAACACTTGGTATTTCCTGCTTTATTCTGTGGTTCTTCTCTTTAAATTTCATGGCTTTCATTCTACAGTGGGTCAGTATGTATTTTTTGGCTGACTAGCATTTGTTTCTGGTTTTCTTACTATTCTGTAGCACTTCTCCTTTCTTCACTTCTTGTTTATTATTCCCCATAGTTCTGACTTCAAACTCCATCCCCCCCTCACACAAACATACAAACATTTAAAACTCTTCTACCAGGCTTTTTTTCCACGTATGTATTTGACAATACCTCCATTGAGTAGGGACCTGAAATGGGGAATCGTTTTACTTCCCACGGCTGTCAGAAATGGAACAGAGCTTCAGGAAAACCAACAACACAGAAATGGTGAGGGAGGACAGGGAGAGAAGTCCACTAGCTTAACAGTTCCTGGAGCTACAACTGTTCCACCTGTGCCTCTTTGCTTTGAGCAGTAAAAAAGGGCCCTCGTTATTCAGTTGAACAATCCATTTTTTTTCCTCTAATATTAAGGAATCGGGAAGTGCTCTAGTTTGTTGGGTTTTAAGCAGGCAAAAAGATTTGCTGCAAGTCTGTCAAGTGTTTGTAACTTCAGGCTTGTTTATGGTAGACTTGTCATCATATGAAGTCTGTACAGCTGGTCTTTGAAAACTAACTTTAAAAGATTGTAAGACTTCACTTATTGAAAACAATTATTCTTTGCAATGGGTCTATTAAAGATTTTCCCTGGGAAAAGATGTTTAGATTTTTAAAGGTGAACTGGTTTTCCCAATCTGTAATGCCTGGAATGAGACTGTGTCATTGTAAACATGTAACTGTTTCCTTAGGTGATATAATCTCTGGAAACTTTATAAATATTCTTTAGGGGCTATTTATGTTTTATTGGAAAACATGAGAATGCAACGTTCCATCCGTCTTACTGAGTAGGAGTCTGGATTTCTACGTTATGGCTCTTCTGTGTTTTACTTGGATATTTGCATGCTGCGGCTGCCACCACCTAAACTAGTTTATTTATCCACATTTGTTCCAAAGCCTTTTCTGGTCCTAGTCTAGTCAAATCCAAACAAAAACTAATTTAAATCTTGAACACTTTGAGTGTGTGTGTGTGTCAGCTGTAGTGATGTCTCCCTGTGTGGGTGAAGTTTACTGTAAACTTGGCTGTGTCTTTTATAGGGCTGGAGTTCAGTGTAGTGTAGGAAAACATCATGTGCAGTGCATTCGCAGAGTTTGGCATGTGTTAAGGAAGATAATGTATCAAAGTAGTCTGAATAAGGAAATTTTGTCTTGTTCCAAATCGTTGATAGTTAGTAGACCTCCCATGGAGGCCTGTTATGTGAGATAATTCAGTTGGTGCTTCCCTAAACAAAGAAGCCCTGTAACATGGTGATGACTGATGTTGCTTTAATTTTTCATGGTATCTCCCAGTATCAAAATCATCAGTACGGTATGACCAAGGATTATTACAGTATCTGCTTTGGAGCATGAGGGGCCAGTGGTGCCTGAGGGGCTGTTGGCATGGGTTTCACCCCCCAATCTGATTCTGCTCTCAGACTTTCCTCCAACAGTCAAGGCCACAGCACCAGGAAGGAAGTAGACCCAGTCTTTCTACCTGTCCTTTTCAGAGATAGGACACCTTTTCTTACCCATACTATTTCCAGAAGCAAAGAACTCCATATCCTTTCTCGTTCCAGCTGCTTTGGCAACTTGCTAGGGGAGAAGAGAGCGTAGTGCTAGTGAGGAGAGCACAGATAACTTCCAGATTCTTGACTTTCTGCTGTTGAATAGAACCAGCTGTGCAGGTGCATGGCCCCAGTACACAGCACTGGGCTGGGTCAGGCCAGACAAGCTTGTGGGGAGTGGGGCATGTGTCTGGTCTTGTAAATATTCTGATCTCTCAAATATCTGTACCCGCCTTGGCATTGTCTGTATTTAGGATTATAGCACTGTGCTACTACCTGATAATGCAGTGTCCGACATCATGGACTGTGCACTATCAAGAGCCTCAATAACTGGATGTTGTCATCTCTTGTTATAAACAAGGCCCCGTAACTGAAGGAGGATGGCTGTTATGCCAGTGACAAGATGTGCTTCATATTAAATTAATGGTTGGTAAATTTTCTTCAGCTGTAAGCTTCCCGAGTAGCTGAAAAAAGAATCAGCTAACAGGCATTTATATAGCTCGTCTTTAACTTCAACACCCTCAATAACTTGTTGGTTCTAGAATAATTACATAGATGAAGGATCTGTGTGTGTTGTTTTGGGCCAAGTTTGCTACTGTGTATTAATTATTACAGATACAATATTTGATTCTCTCTCAAAAAAACCCCAAACTGAGGGCTGTGGTCTGTGCTCATTTTGAAATGTAGGTTAGTCTCTCTCAAAGCTGCTACAGAAGACATTGCAAATATCAAAATTTGACATTTAGATTCTGTCAAGGTATGCTTTGATTTTGTTCTTCACTACTTTATTAAAAAAATCTGGTAATTCTCATTCAGCTTGTTCTGTTTCCTAGTGACAGAAGAACATATATACTCTTAACTTCTTGAGCTTGTTTGCAAAGTAGCTGAATTTGTATTTAGTACGGATACTCTTTTGACTAATGCCAGTATGTGTCATGGTATTGAAGGTCTGCAATGCCAACCGAGATATCAAAACTAGAAAGTGTCCTCCTTTTTGTTGAAATTTTAAGCTCCCAGGAGAACCGTCTTTACTTCGAAGAATAAACTAAAGTTTATCACATTTAAATGTTTTTTTAGGCATTTACTCACTTTAAAACACTGTCATAATCTAAAAAGTTATTGGAAAAGCTATAATGTCAGAATTAAAATTTGGGATTTATTTTCTCTTACATGTTCAGAATAAGTTGTCTGTTATGCTGGAAAATACATACAGCTGTGAAGATAGAATTTGGGTCCTGTTTGATTTATTTTCAGTTAGATTGTTTGCTTATTATCTTTTGTGGAATTGTAGTTGAAGGATGCTATTGTTGCAAGCTCAGCCCACTTTAACTTGCAGGATGAGCAGTTTAAAAAGACTTTCCAACAGTGCAGATGTGATTTGGAAAATAAGAAAAAGTGAATTTGGAACCATATGATGATACTCTTGGTAAACTCTCTTATAGTGACTGGAACTGCACTTTAGTAACATGGAATGAGATATTTTTCTTCAGGCAAAGCACTGAATCCTGAACTAATGGCAGATATTCTTCCCCCTCCTCACTTCCCTTCTAGTAGCATCTTACATCTATCTTCAGAAGCAGAAAGCGTCAAGATAAAGACTCAAAAATGACTGAATTCTGGCTGATCTCTGCTCCTGGGGAAAAAACCTGTCAACAGACATGGGAGAAACTACATGCAGCAACTACAAAAAATAACAATCTTTCTACTAATTCTAAGTTCAATATTCCAGACTTGAAGGTATGTTAAGTCCCATGTCATGTCCTAAGAAATATCTTGCATCATCTTTGTTTCTTTAGACTAGAACTGTAGATGGGGAATATTTGCAGACTTTTTAGAGAGAACAACTGACTTCTTTTGATGATTATGTGTGGCTCTAAAACATAATTTACACAATGGTTATCTGTCTGAAATTCTAAGTTAAAAATTCTTCACGCTTAAAGGTTCAGCAAGCTGCATTCTTTCAACTAATACAGCAGTTTTTCCAGGGATAGTGGTCTTCATACTGCTAGCTGGAGAAGAAAATTAGAAGAAAAATGGAGACTTGTGATCTGAGTATTCAGATGATACAGTTTCCTTTCATTTTCTTGTTTTTTTGTTTGTTTGCTGTTGGGTTTTTTTTGTTTGGTGTTTTGTTTTTTCTTGTGAATTGTCTGCTACTCCTTTTCTGGCTGAGATGCTGTGAAAAGTCTCAATTTAAAATAAAGGGGTTGATCAACTAGCTGCTGCCTTTTCTCTGTCTGGAAGTAATGTTCTTCAGTTGGAGTAGTGGTTGTCTCTCCATCTGAACATTCCAGTGTGACCTGCCAACATGTGTTGTAGCAAACGGGAGGAAAACTGTTTGAACTGTTACTGTGAGAAGTGAACTGAAACAAAATCTGAAAGCAGTTTCTCTTGGTTTAATGCAATTGTCAGGTTATGGAAAAGTTATGAGCCAGTGTATTCGTTAGGGAAAGGTCATCCTGACACATGAATGTTTCTTGAACAAGAAGAATTTTTAACTCAGTTTCACTGAGTGAAAGCTCATTAAAGTATGTCATAATGAAGAGAGAAAAATGCCACCAATCTCGGCCTACAGAAAGGATCAAGTTCAGGTGGCGTGATGCCTTGTTTCTGTCTCTGCTAAGGAATGGGCCTAGGACACAAAGTGCTTCAGTGTGTCTTTTAAGAGGATCTTCCAACTGCCATAACTTACGTTCGCATTTAGATTGTCCTGAGTTGTTTCAAGAGATAGGGTAGTAAAGGTCAGAAGAGGGACTATAATGACTGTCAGTCTCTTCCTAGGAGATCCTTGGACGTGAGTCAGGACACTTTTCAAACTGTAGGATGCCTACAACATTTAGAAAAGTTATCACTGAAAACTGATGTGGCCTATTAGTGTTATAAATGATTGGTTTTGTTTCTACTCCCTAAAAGGGGCAAAAGCCGAGTATACTTTTCATACAATGGGAGACAGTCTGGGTTCTGTGGACCTAGTAAAACTGTTTAAGGAGTGAGATCATGAGATCCTTTAATTAAAACTCATCAAAACAGTGATTTAGTCTCCACTGAACAGCAGGCTTATTGCATAAAGACTTATCCTGTGGCTTGTGACTAGCCAAAACATTAGCTTCCTTATTTTGCATGTAAGTCAGAAGAAGGTGTGGCATGGAGAGCGATTTGGTTGTGATGTTACTTACATAATTGTGCTCCTTTCTGCTTTAAGGCTAACGAGAAGAGGAATCATGTAAAGTTGAGTGGTCAAATATGTAGAACAATGATGCTAGACTTTGCTATAATAGCATCTTGTCTAGATGGAAGATTCACTTATGCCTAATAATATTTTAGCTACTAGTTTATATTTCTTGATGAAATATTAAAGATAAGGGTTTTCATTTTGAAGGTATCTCCTACTTTAATTGAACAGAATGAACAAATACGTAAGTACTGAGAGAACCAAAGAAACACTGCTATTATATGACCTATTTAAAAATAATCACACTTTAGCTGTTTAACTTGAGCATAGTTGTACTGGTTTTATGCTTTTTGATGTCTTAGACCCATTTGAGACTTGTTTATGCAAGAGCTAAACAGAGTATTTTACTGTGCTGCAATTTTCATGTTTATACCGAGTGTAAAACGATGTCATCCCTGGCCCCAGAAGGGTGTGTGTGTTGCTCTAGATTATTACATGAAATTAGGGAAGAAAGTGTTTTCTGGAGGAGAAGGGAAGAAAGAGTGAAAGCTTGTAGACAAGCTAGATATTCTATCACTCCAGATGCAAAAAGTCCAGACTTTTGGTCTGACTGCTTCAGTACTCTTATCTTCAAAGTTTTTAATGTTCTGGTTGCCTCCAGCACTGAGATACCTGATTACAGAAATTTCAGAGTTGATCTAAAGTAGTAAATCAAATGCTGAAGCAAGTGACTTGTGGGAAATGCAGCCAATTTGTAATGTAGAAGTTGTTTTAACATGTTCTGGATGATTGGAATACAGGACTGAAACTGAACCAAACTAGAGTGAGTTAGATCTGATACAGTGATAGTTTAGGAGTATCTTGAGCAAATGAACTTTTAAGTTGATGAGAAAATGTGATTTTGTTTAATCTACAAGTCTGAAATCTTAGAGTATTTTATGTAGTTCTGCAAAGCTACCTGATCATGAGATTTAGCTTTTATTGTTATTTGGTTTTATCTTTCTATGTTTATATGCAATTGCTAAAGCATTTTGATCTTTCCTTCTAGGTTGGCACACTGGATGTTTTGGTTGGTTTGTCAGATGAGCTGGCTAAACTGGATTCGTTTGTGGAGGGGTAACTATTTTTACTAGCATGCAAAATACTAGAATAAGGATGTGATAGTTTGAATTCTAATAATAGACAGGTTATTTCCAGCTTTTTTTGTTTCATAGTGATCATCTGCTGGCAGTCAGCAAGCTAAGATTTCAGGAAGCAAAGCTGCTGATTTTCCTAGTATCTGCACTTTAAAAAAACAAAGCCTGAACTTCTTGCAGAATAGTGGGACATTATGCATTGACAAAGGATGGTTCTCCCTGTAGTAGTGCTGTGTGCTGCTGCGTCCTAGAGAACTGTTAAGGGTTGAGCTTGACAGCTGCAGGAAGTAATAGTGAAATGGAGTAAAAACTTTTTAGCAAGTTAAAGTAATATTTACAGACTTTGAGAAGGTAAGCAGGTTGTTTCCTAATCCACAGAGGTGATTAAACAGCATCAATATTAAAATGTAAAACCTATGAACCTATTAATCTTGAAGAAACTAATGGTCCTTTGAAAGTGATTTTGAGCAAATATAGCAAAATTTCATATAATTTGAACTTGTGGAGCCATCTTCTGTTTCAAGGAGAGAAGTGTTAAGCAGTTGTTTTTAAATGGAAAACGAAACTATTTGGCATGACACATGTGAGTAATATTAAACATAGCTTTTTTAGTGGGGAAGTTAGGTCTTGAGTGTCATATCTCATGAGGGCTTAGGGCTGGGGTTTCTCCATAGCTGTTCAGTTATCTGTAGTGTTTCGTTGTCACAGCTGTCTTGTGTTTAATTTGGATTACTGGTGATTTCTACCTCACTATCTATTTTTAGAGAGGCATTAAGATATTGAAAGTACCACAGGCTTCAAAAAAAGATTGGTGTATAGTCAGATTACACCTGAAGTCAACCCTTGTTACTTGGAGGCAAGGAAAGTAGTCTCACCTTGTTGAGAACTGATGAGTAGCAACATTATAGAAGGATTTATATGAAGTTTTGGCCTGTATTTGACAAGTTGAAATCCTTCTGAGTCTAGTTTGTGCTCTTGGAAAGCTTGTATGTAAAGCAATCAACTCTTTCTTCTCTGATCCAATCTCAGGCAATTTCGGATCAGTTTCATAAATGTAATTTCTCAAAATGGCAGCTTTTTTCATTCTTTTTTTCATATCTTTATCTTTTATTTTTCAGTGTTGTAAAGAAAGTGGCCCAGTATATGGCTGATGTTCTAGAAGACAGTAAAGATAAAGTTCAGGAAAATCTTCTGGCTAATGGAGGTAAAGTGTTAACCATGATATACACACCCTGAAAGTGTAGGAGGGAAGGCAGTCATCGTGAAACATACTGAATGCTGCTTCTCTGTGTGACATTCTGCAAACCTAGTTTAGGTGTGGAAGTAGTTTTTTCCATGAGTCACTTGCCCTGAAACGAATTATAGGATCCAGAATGGCAAGAAATTAGATTTACATGTTAAACACTTACAGAAGCCTTTTGATCCTTTAGGGCTCTATTTTGTCATCACTCATCTCTGGTAGAACATAAAAATTACTGTTACTGATCACTGTAAACATGTATTGTATTTTTTGTATTAGTCTGTCGTCTGAATAGGTATGATTTTATGTAAGCTATGCTGGAACATTCAGTTGTTCCCAAATTTTGATAGAATGTCTTTATAGGACTGGTTGTCTCATGGAAATATTTGTCCATTTTATTATAATAAAGAGTTGCACTGGTCTCTAAATCCCTATTTTATTTTCGAAGCCATTTCATGAAACTTAACACAGCTTATATTGATGCAAGAGAGGCTACTGCGAGTGGATTAACATGAAGACAAGTGCAGCAGTCCTAATTAATACATTTATTCTTAGATAGGGGCTTGGACTATGTCTTTCTCACAGATAGTTTTACAAAGCTGTTGCTTCAGGTGAGCCACATAATCTTTGCCTTTTTTTTTTCTGTTGTAACCCTCACTCCTCCTGCCCAGTTTTCACACAAATCAAAAAATAGTTGGTATACTCTGTACTTCTCCAGCCATCGTTAATTTAATAATAAATCTCATTTATAGTCTGCAGAGGTGGAGAAACCAATATCTTAAGGCAGACATCACAAATAGCTTAAAACTTGTTTGTTACTTTGAAATTTCTTAAGCAGCAGGGTCTACATGTGAAGGTCTACCAACAATATGTTACAGTACTCTTCTGTTACAACAATCCTACGTGGACTATAATACATCAGTCTTCTTACTGTCTGTCTTAACAAAGTTGTTCTTTAATATTTTAGTTGACTTGGTCACCTATATAACAAGGTTCCAGTGGGATATGGCCAAATACCCAATCAAACAATCCTTGAAGAATATTTCAGAAATTATTGCAAAGGTAAGGTAATTTGTTTTAAAAAAACTTTCCTATTTGAACTTGTGATATTTATGCACAAAACTTGGTACTCAGAGCCATTTGCCTATTTTTGTTAGCCTCATGTAACTTTGATAACAATAGTTGTAAACCTGGTAGCAGTGTCTATGTTTGAGTAACCAATGCAGTGTGCTAGGATGGGGATAGGATTTGGGAGTGCTCCCTGAAGACCATTGTGCTGTCTTTTTGTCTTTTCTGATTTCTGTTTCCTAAGGTCACTGAGTTAACAAATAAATAGCTAGCAAATGATGGCACTTAGGTTTAAATTTTGCTATATTGGCATGCCATTTGTCTGATGTTCTCAAACTTTGTGGGCTTTTAGCAGTGAACCAGGGAATGAGCTTACTTTCTGAAAGCTATGGCTCTCAGCTGTGAGGGGAAAAATAAGCTTTCAGTGTTAGATGTAAGAAAAGCTCATTTGAGTGTTGTCATGGGTTTTCCCCCTGTCTTTACCTCACTAAAATTTTTTGCACTTTGGGGATTTCCTTTGGTTTGCACTTGCTGTGAGCATAGATAGGGATCCTCAGCAGTGACTTACTGTATTCAGTGAAAGAGTTCTCTGTAAGCTATCCTTGCATTAGTATCTTCACAGCTTTCTCAGTTTTGTTTTCTGCTTTCTGTAATCTGAAAACTGACTCTTGGAATTATCTGTGTCAATAAAATACGTAAGGAAAAAGAAACAGCTGCTCTGGGTACCTATAGAGACAGTTCTTGGTGATGTATATGTGGGGATTGGGGTAAGTGCTGGCAGACTTGTGCTTTGCTGATACTGCAGATTCTCTAGATGTTAGTCTCTTTCTGAAACTATTAATTTAAAATTTTTGTAGAAATTACAAAATCTTAATATATGGTACATAGCTCTCTGAGAATGCAACTAACGCTTTCAGTTTGGTATTTTCTTTGGGGCTATCACTGCATCTTCAATCTACTCCACAAATTACACTTAGTACCTATTCCTGGAAAACATCTGCAGTGTGGAGTTTTGCTGGAGGAAGACTGACTGTCATATGACTCTTAAGATTTCTGCATTAAAAATATCCCACAGATACTGAGATTATTATTTTGTATCTGACACTACTTAAGTACATAAGCCTTCAGAAGAAGATATCAGAATGAAGCATTCAGCTGTTTGCGAATACTGCTTGCCAGGTATAGGCATGAAATTTAGGTTGGGAGAAGAGAAATTTGATGGGGAAAGAGGGACAGAGAGAACATAAGACAGGGTGAAGTGGTATCTACAAGTCTTATCGGGGAAGCGGTTCTTGAAAAAGTTCCTTTCCTTTGGTTTGGCCTTAGAATAGGAGTGAACATTACTGAATTAAAAAGAAAAAGAAAAAGTCTTCAACCATGTTTTGTCTAATTTTTGGAACTTAACCTGTTGCCATAGTATAGAACTTGGTTTTATACCAGTTAAGTTTGTTGAAAAAGCAACAAAGAACATGGAGGGATATGCCTTTCACTGAAGTATTACCAAGGATTCAGTGCGTGTTATCCTGTGTCCAGGAGTTTGCTAATTAAATTACCTGCTTGCAGCAAAGTTGTGCTCCAGAATTTGAACTTGAAATAACTGGCTTGCATTCTTCATCTAATTTAGGAACCTTATTAAATTACTAGACTGGATACTAAGAGCAGAGAAACCAGTCTTCTGGAGTTTGGCCTGAATCATCCTGTTGTGGGTTTTAATTTCTCTGCATGTTTATCTGTACCTGTCTTCTATAGGAACAGCTTCAGGGACACCTGTGTTGTAAATCTCAAGTCGTTTGAAAGATGTTTTCAGTTGTGAGCTGCAGATGTGTGTCTGTAAAATGTAGAAGAGAAGGAAGATAACTGAAATCGCTTTACATTCTTGCAAAAGTGATGCCTAGGAAATAATGTCACAGGACTTGAAGCAATTTTGTCCCAAGGCAATGAGTCCTGATATAGTTAAAATAATTTTGGCATGTGATAAACATGAAGATATAGGAAAATTGGTAGAGCTACATTAATTTGTGAAGCCTCTTGACATGTTGATGTCAAAATAACTTGAAAAGCTTGTCAAATCATGAAATACTACTTTTAGTGTATAGTTTTATATTTTCCTCAATATAGCAGCAGATTCTGATGTCTGCCAAAATAAGAGTAATGGCAGCTGCAGTGGGGAGTTTGTCAGTTGAGGAAAAATTATAGTGGTGTTGGAAACATTTAAAATAAAAGGAAATCTACTGAAACTATCAGTCAAGATTTTCAGCTTTTAACTTTCAGAAGTATTGTGAACTCCATTGTCAGTACTGAAGACTTCGAAGACGGTATCTGTGCTGTGTGAGAGCTGTCACTTAATCTAGTCATTCTCTGTATTTATTTGAAATTATTATTGTAAGACTGTTATGCAAGGAGACAACCTCAGTAGCCTTAGGGCCCTAGTTCAACATTTTCAGCATCCCGGGTATCTACTGAAGTACAACAGCTCAGTTGTATAGTTATAAGAAGACACTTCTGTATTGCTAACGCCTACATAAGTGCTTTAAATATCTGGATTGTGCCATGTGTAGAAATGGGCCCACTATGTTAGTTTGATGCTTTCTTTAGCAATATCATGAGTCTGCCTCATTTTGCAATGACATTTATGAGTTATTCACCAATTCTACTACCAAATGGAAGTTTGTATTTTTGCTTTATTTGGCAGTTTTACACAAATACATTTTCAACAGCTCTGCTGTGACATTGAGGTTTGTGGTTCTGCATTCTCTTAACGTTTTAATAGGAAGCAAAGCTGATTCTTTCTTACAGTAAACTCCAGTCAGTGCAGCAGTAACAGGCTTCTGTCTAAGCAGTCATCTTGGCTACTGACTTTACAAATTAGAGCAATTAGAATATTGACAATTAGGAAATGATGAATGGAACTGTTTCATAAAGGCAGTGTTTGGTATCAACGGTTTTTGCTTTTTGTCACCGAACAATGCATAGTTAAGACTGTTGTTGAAAGTTTTGATCCTTGGAAAAGGTGAAAGGGAAGATTGTCAGTCTGGGAAGAAGTCCAAATGCACAAAGGTGCTAGCTTCTGATTGCTTTTTCCCTAATGATGTATCAAAAAAAGTGTTAGTGCCACTTCTTGTAGTATAAAAAAATTTCCATGAAGATGTGCACTTCGTGATTCCTACTGAAATGTTCCACATGCTTTGCCATCAGTTTAAGAATTTAAATAACTTTACTCACCTGTTTAAAAAGTAAACATTTTGTTTAAAGCATTGCTGTATCTGTAAAGGTGCAAGCTGTTAACATGTTACCAAGTGACCGTTCTGGCAGTTTCAGGCTTTTAATGACCTTCCTGCTACAGGCAAGTGAATTTATGTGTTACCATAAACAAGGTTGCTATATAACTAAGTGACTTTGCTTTTAAGAGGGATTTATTTTGTGGAAATAAAATAGTATCTTGATCCCTAAGCTGAAGTGTTGTATGCAAACGAAATGTTTTGTCAACAGTCATAAGTCCTAATAAAGGGAGAGTCCCTTGACTGTGTTCAGATAATTGTCCCTGGGAAATTTTATGTTTGTGCCTACATACCATAGCGAGGAAGCAGTGAAGGAGGGAGGAGGCAACATTACAATGCCAGACCAGTACTGTACCATGTTCTTTCAGTTGCCCAACATTTACAAAGTGTATCGATTTTTAAATATTTATATAGCATACATGCTGATAGGAGTATGATTAAATGTTTAAGACCAACTAATTGCTCAATTTGTATTGTCTTGTTCCCTTTGCTGCCAAGTTACCTAGCTGGGCATGAAGCATTTCTGGTACTCATTCTAATTAATCCTGGAGAGTGGATTTGAGAAAGGTGGCTTGCTTCAGCAGCAATGGGAAGCTGAATGTGAGAGTCGGTCTAAACAGTAAAATGGTTGGAACTTTGTTGTGAAAGTTTGAAAGATGATTGAAGGCTGCCAGTGACATTAAATGTAGAATGCTGCCTTTGCTTGCTTTGACAGATATATTTATTGTCTGAAATAAGTTGGATTCAAGCCTGAAATACTGGTTATCTGTCTACCCTGGAACTTAACCCTGTGCAACTTCAGACGTTCCAGAATGCATACGTTTTTACTAAATGAAGCAAGTCTCTATAAAACAGATTTTTCTTTATACTTGTAAGCTACTGATAATGTAAAACAGCAGCATAGAAGATGTCTTTGTGAAGGGAGATGGTGATACAATTTATTGTATATACCTTTACAAACATACAGAACAGGAAATATCTCTGTTTGGGGGGTGAAAAAAAGACATAAAATAATTGTGGCAATATTTAGAACTGTAAATAGTAACAGCCATTTGGAATCAGGCAGATGGTGCATTTAGTTGATATTCTGTCTTTGAGTGACCAAGGCTGTTTGTCTCAAGGAAAGGTGCATATTGCAGTAAGCAAATATAGTGCAGCAGTCTCTTCTTAAGTTGTAGATAATGCAAAGCATTAAGGTTTTGAGTTACTGAGTTCTTGATTTGCTACTTGTAAAATTGTACCATCATTCTTGTCACTGAAACTCTAATGAGGGGAAATGATAATGAGAAGTGAGATTACAGCAGGAGGAGATGATGCCCAGTGTTCGCAAGTGTACTTGTATTACAGTAGGTAGGTAAACTTCAGATGCTCTCTCCTGCCAGCTATGGAGTGTGAGATGTCAAGGTGATGGAGTAATGATCAGCTGGATGTAGTAGTATGTCCAGTTGATATCAGAATATGTGTAACTTTTATTATTGGCTGATTTTCCTTTAAAGCAATTCTGACTTAGAGTTTTCTGAGTGAAGTTTGTCAAGCACTAGAGAAATAAACATTTTAACTTGCATATTTTTCATTAAGTTGTTGACATCATTGTTGACAGATGTAAGCTTTGAAATTGAGAAATCACTTAAACTATTCTAGTTCTTTAGACACTGTTCCTTTTCTTTATATCTTTAAGGGAGTAAACCAGATTGACAATGATCTGAAAGCAAGAGCCTCAGCATACAATAATCTGAAAGGGAACCTTCAGAATTTGGAAAGAAAGAATGCGTAAGTCACATTGTTGCTAATGTAGCACAGGAAGGTTACCTAACTATGAAAACTTAGTTGTGTGCAAAGAGGCACAGGCTCTAAGCTTAATGTATTTTTGAGGTGTTTATCAATCTTGAATAACCACTGCCATAAAAGAACATTTATTAGCAGCTGACTTGCTGGCAGTAGCTCACTTGATTGATAACCAATTATGAAATGCCCCAAACCATGTACAAATAGTGTAAATCGCTGGAGCTTCTGAGAGAAGCTTGCTGTTAAAGTGGCGTGTAACAGTGCTACTTAAGTGTCTGTCTAAACAAGGACATCTTTCCTTGCACTCCAATTTATGCTTCAAGCGTATTAATGTTACTGGCTTTCTTCCCTCAAAATTAAGGAGCAGAGACACAGCTGTTGCATACATGCAAGTAATAAATTAAATAAAGACTTCATGTTGTCTTGTCATGTACATATGATGATTATTTGAAATACAGTTGAGGTACAGTGGTTATTCTGTGCAAATATGGCTGATTAATTGACCCAACCCTACTATTACAGTTAATGGTACAAGCCTGCTGGCTGATCCAGAACCATGGGTCATACTAATGAAAGTTATTTTATGAATGAGCCTTGAGCTCTGTCTTAAGCCATGGCAATTTGTCAGCTAAGCCCCGTTAAATCTGTGTATGTTCTTAGTCTTTTTGAATATGCTGCTTTAAATTTTTATTGAGGTTCTGTATGTAGGTCATACTAGGTTAGTTATAACTCCAAGGCTCCATATATTAGGCTTCACAATTAATGGTTTTAATGGTTCTTGTGTTTTTAAATCGCTTTTTAAAAGAGAAGTCGGTTTAAGTGTGTTAGGTGTTTGGAATATGGAAATGACACGCAGCAGTGGAGCTACTAATAAAAACTTTCAGTGACTTTAGACAGTAAGATTATAAAATGCACATAAGGACATATTTTTTTTTATTGCTCTGCTAATAGTGAATGCTTAATAAATTTTATTTTTGAGAATGCTATACTGTCAAGCATTGGAAACTGTTGTCCAGATGAATTAAATTCTTAAACATGTATTTATTCTGTCTGGTTTTGTTTCTCTGCAGGGGAAGCTTGCTAACCAGAAGTCTTGCTGATATTGTAAAGAAAGAGGACTTTGTACTTGATTCAGAATATTTGGTCACGTTATTAGTGATTGTACCAAAGTAAGTTTATTGTTTGTCCTAAAAGCAGGATAAAATAAGAAATTTAAATAACTCATCCCACAACCCTGTAATACTGTAGGAAAGGACATGTGAGTTGGGGGTTTTCCTGAATGAACTAACACAGCCTTTTGGAAGCTTAATAGAGGCAGATGAGCCTGTGTACCTGTATTTCGTTGTTCATGAGAACTCATCATAAGGAATGCTGAGTGCTCATGAATTTCTTAAATAAACTTATGTTTCTTATCTAATATTAGCCATGGCTAGTCATGTTGAAGAAGGTATCCTTATGAAAATAAGTACTCAGTAAAAACATGACTTGTCTTATATTAGAAGGCTTAATGATTGAATTATCCTGGTTAGGACTATTCTGGCTTTCACCACTTAGTGAGCAAAGTGAACTCTTTACTACTTTGTTCTGCACTTTCTCAGATTGCCATAGTGCGGTTTTTTACTTATCTAAGTCTCAACCAACGGAACACTGCTTATGTCATATCAAAGGTTTACTGGGAACAGGTCGTTCTTGCCTTAAATGTTTAAACAACACAACCCCCACCTTTTCCCCTGGCCAAGGAAAGTGGTGATACAGATGTCCTTATGAATCTTGTAAAATGAGAAAATGGCATTAGACTGTCTTTCTAGATTTGGGAACAGAAAGAGCTTCTAACTTGTAAAGATAGCCAGTAGGCTGATTATCACATGAAGTGGTAGTTTGTCACATGTGAAACTCTGGTGGAGGCAAAAGTTTTGCAGTGGCTTTAGCAGAAAACAGGTGGTTAGTACATCTCAACTGTTATTTTTCTTTTAATTTTTACTTGGTTTTGGTGTTGAACGGTGGAACCTCTTCATCACCAACTACAGAAAGGCAGGGCTTCCAAAATTCTCAGTGGTCCTTCAGGCATGTGCAGGACTCTGGGGAACACATTTGTAATCGTGGAAAAAGTATTCCTATTAGTAACTAGTAAGAGCAGAGTTACATAAGGAGTTTCTGATAAACCTTGACAGTTAAGTCCATTTGGTCCCCTGAGATCTTTAAGTAAAGTTGAGTAATTTAATTTCATAGTTCTTTGATTTAGAAAATTTTACATTTGTGAACTCATAGGGATACTGAAGATAAAATATCTTACTTTTGCTACCATTATAGTTTATTTAGCAATAATCTTAAAAACAGCATGAGGAGGACTGTGCCTGATGTCTTGTGTATTTCTGACAGCATACACCTGGGTTGGAAGATGTGATAATAAAATGTTTTTAACATTTTTTAGTAAAAACTTGATCCATTAGTCTGAGATTTCTTACTATGGTACTAAAAGTCTAACCATAACCTGTGTGTTCCCTAGGTTAAATTATAATGACTGGGTTAAGCAGTATGAAACGCTAGCAGAGATGGTTGTACCACGTTCCAGCAAGTAAGTTGTTAAATGCTAAGTCTCATATTTGAATGTGCTATATTTTGTAAGTGTTCATCTGTAGTGACTTTGAATTTTAAAGATTGCTCAAAAACTCGTCAACATGTCTAGCTTTATAGATTTATCTGATCAAGCTTGATTATTTTGTAGTTGAGTAAAAATTCAAAGGATTTGTAACTCTAGGGCTGACAAAGTTATCAAACTAACTTATGTAGGAATAGTAAAAGAATTGAAAAGTTAATCTAGTTCAGATCAGGCACATTCACCTTCAAGGCAGTGCATGGTGAGGTTTAGCTACAAATACTAGTTGCTAGCATGTAAGCTTTATGCCTGTATTCAGAGGACTTGAAACAAGTTACATATACCTTTGAAAGCTGCTAAAGAACAAAGAATGAAAGCATAGATGGTTTTGTTGTGCACAAAGAAAAGTAACTTGTCTCTTCTCGGCTCACAAAGGTCCTCAGTACCAAGCTGGTGCTTGATGTCTGTGATGGGTACGACTGAGGCCAGGATTTGATAATACTGTTAAGCCACTTTTCAATGTGGTTACAAAGTTGCTAAATAAAGTCAACTTACATAGTTCAAAGCATTGCTGTGTTGTTAATTTTAACTGACAATGAGGTTTTGATCAGGCAGATCTGATACTACCAGCTCTATGCCAGTTATAAAATTTGAACTTGCTCTGGCTAACTTAATATTTGAGTTGGATCAACTTAAGTCTAGTGGGACATCTGCCAATGATTCTTATTTAATTATTGCGAAACCGTGATCTAGGAATAGCTTGTGGTGACTTGTTAAACTGTAGGATAATGCTTGTACTAAAGACAGTATGACAGTATGATTTTTTTTTTTTTTTCCTAAGGTGAAGTACCAAAATAAGCAGTATTGTCTTGAACTATAACATAGTAGATCTAAGGGTAATCTTTATGGCCTAAGAAACACTTTTTCTTAACAACCTATGTCTTTTTAATTTGTGTCCTTTTCTATTTTAAATCAATTTCCTTTTTCTTCAAAACATGAATTTCTAAGATGCATTTTTCTAACATGCATTTTCAGTATTAGACCATCTTTAGTTTCCTTTTCTGTAAAATTATCTTAACTTGAACAAATTATACAGACATGTATGAAGTGTTTCCAAGTGGTGAGGTCTCTGAATGTGAAATGGAAACTGCCATCCTTTATGAGTGTGGTGACTTGAAACTTATTAATTCTGAGACTTTTTTTCTGTGTAGTGTACTCTTCGAGGATCAAGATAGTTACCTTTGTAACGTCACCTTGTTCAGGAAGGCGGTGGATGACTTCAAGCATAAAGCCAGAGAATATAAGTAAGATTATTCTGTGTGTGTTCTGTCTCTCATGCTTAGAAGGATCTCTAGATAGTCACTTATGATTGTATTCACTTCCAAATGCAGATTTATGGTCCGTGACTTCCAGTATAATGAAGAAGAGATGAAAGCGGATAAAGAAGAAATGAATAGACTGTCAACTGACAAGAAGAAACAGTTTGTAAGTCTATATAAACTAGTCATTATAGAAACATAAGACATCTAAGTCTTCTTATTGCTACATAACAATTTCATGAACTTGTGATTCTGAGAAAGCATTGCAAGCATGACATGACATAATCAGTCTGCCACCCAATCTGCTTAGGGATAATTGAGTTTCCTGTAACACAGATGCTCCTCACTGCATTAAACCATGTGCTAATACTGCAGCTGATAATATATGAAGTTTGAAAATGGACAAGTGTTTGAAATAATCACATATTACTACAGTGGTACTTAATATAGTTAGCCCACAGAAGCTGAGATGGTGTACTGAAGAGACAACGGAAGTCTCATTAGATTTCTCTTTACCTAGTATCAAAACACCCTTGAGCCGTTATGTCCGTAGTGAACTCTGTCTTTAAATTGTCTTTATTATCTCAGTACAGATACTGAATATCTGCTCAAACGTGCTTAATGGGCTGAATTGTTTTTGTTTAAATTTGAATAGCATAATTTTTTTTTCCTCTTCCCTTTCACAGGGGCCTCTAGTTCGGTGGCTGAAAGTTAATTTCAGTGAAGCTTTCATTGCATGGATTCATGTGAAAGCGCTACGAGTTTTTGTTGAATCTGTTTTAAGGTAATAAGGCAAACCTGAACAGTGCTTTTCTTCCTAGACTTTGTAAGAATTTACATCTAGCTTGGGTTTCTCAAACTGAGGTGTGTCAATGCCACTCATCTGGGAAGAAGGAAACAAGTAGGGCGGTAAGAATAGCTGATGTCAGTAGCTTTTGTTGCCAGTTGTGGAATATTTGAATCAGAGAAAGGTTTGAGTTGGACCTTAAAGATCACCTGGTTCCAGCCCCCTGCCATGGGCAGGGACACCTTCCACTAGCCCAGGTTGCTCAAAGCCCCGTCCAACCTGGCCTTGAACACTGCCAGGGAGGGGGCAGCCACAGCTGCTCTGGGCAACCTGTGCCAGTGTCTCACCACCCTCATCATAAAAAATTTCTTCCTTTACGTCTAATCTAAATCAACCCTCTTTCAGTTTAAAACTATTACCCCTTGTTCTACCCCTACACTCCCTGATAAAGAGTCCCTCCCCATCATTCCTGTAGCCCCTTTAAGTACTGGAAGGCTGCTATAAGGTCTCACTGGAGCTTCCTCTTCTCCAGGCTGAACAACCTCAACTTTCTCAGCCTGTTCTCGTAGGGGACAGTTCCTCAGAAGGAAGGACCTGGATTTTTTGAGTTGAAAGGGTTTCTGCCCTAGTCAGAAAAAGGAAAGTGTTTTTTTTTATAGCCTTTTTGGTAAGTTATCATAAAGGAGACAACCAGATGAGAAGAATTTTTTAAAATCACATTAAATTGCATTCTAACCTGTTTCATAGCTGCTATGAGCTTATTTTGAAGACAAACTTGAACAAGCAATAAAGCTGTACTTGGTTTGAATATCGACAAATATTTCCACACACCTAGAGAGCAGAACTAAGTAGAGACTAGGTTCTCCACCTAGTGGCATAAGCAAAGTCTTGCAAGTAAATTAACGGGAATGTTCAAAACTTAAAGTCTGAAACTTTAGGTAACTTCGAGAGGTGTACTAAGTAGTCAAGGTTTTTAAATTATTTAAAAAGCATTTAGACTTCTGTTTTGTTGTCTTAAACTTGAAGAAACGTCCTGCTTTACTGATACCTTGTGAATTGTAGAAACAGAATGGTCTTGCAAAAATGAAAAGGAGCAGAACTTCCTCTTCAGCAGTAGGGTTCTTCCTCAAAATAAAATAAAACAATTCTGCTTTGAAAGATAAAAGAAGGTTTATTTCAGCGTTTTCATACTTTTCTCCTTGACTTCCTCAGGTATGGTTTGCCAGTTAACTTCCAGGCAATGCTGCTTCAGCCTAATAAGAAAACAATGAAGAAACTGCGGGAAGTTTTGTATGACTTATATAAACACCTTGACAGCAGTGCAGCAGCTATCATTGATGTAAGTATTTTTGTAACTGCTACTTTCCTTCAACATTAGGTTTAGTCTGCTTAACCAAAAAAGTCTATTTGATTTATTAAAAAGCTGTACTGCTCTATATTCTCCATCATTCTCTCACAGTACAGAAAAATTATGTCTCTTTATAAAAATGCCACTTCTATTTTACATTTTTGCAAAGCAGATGGTATTTAAAGTTGCAACCAATGCATCTTACAAGCTATCTGATATAAAGTCTGAAGTAATTTCTTACTGCATTCTTTCCTACTACTGATGTAAAGATATGGGTTGCGCACATATCCCCTAAGAATTCAACAAAGTCAATTTTGATCTGAAACTAGGCTTAAGGAAGTTGAACGTGCTTCATATCTCTTTTGAGCCCAGAAGGAATACATAAATTGTCCACAGTCTACAGTAACAGTGGCCTTAATACTGAAACAACTTTTTTTTGGTTGCATCACTGCCTTGTTGAGTGAACATACTTGTCCTTCTCCGCTGAAGGAGGCTGAATTGATGTCAAGATGGAGTCATCCTTTCCATCTGTAGAGGTCTCGTTTTCATATTTAAAACTGGTTTGCTGTGAGGCTTATTCTACTAATTTGTATTGAAAAACGATGCTTTTCGTAGTTAACAATTAACTAAAGGTAGGCAGGCCTCAAAATGAGTTCAGCTGAATTTAAAAAAAAAAAAAAAATCTTTAATTTTATATTTAATGTTTTGCCAAAGTATTTTCAGGACATTTTGGGGAAAGGGAATGTGAACTAGTTAAGATGAGAATTAAAGATGCTGAACTTAATGTAACTTCTTGGATCATTCAGCACCCTGTAACATTCTTTTCCTATGCTGTCTGTTTAGTAGTAGAGAAATGCAATTGCAGTACTTTTGCTTCCATTTAGCAGCAGTGTGTTTACTATAGAAACATACGTGGATTACTGATACAAAACGGCTTAGATTTTGAAAAAGCATTTGTATTTCATTTTGAAAAATACTGTTATTTGTCAGAGTTCTAACTTTGTGCTTAAACAGTCACTTGAATGTGAAAATTTAATCTTGGCCTATTTTCTTTTAAAACAGACAAATGTTTCATCTACTTCTACAAATAGGAGTTTGAATTGTGAGAGTGTAACTGGTTTCAAAATTTTCTTTGCAGGCAACTATGGATATTCCAGGCTTAAACCTCAGTCAGCAGGAGTACTACCCATATGTGTACTACAAGATTGACTGTAATTTGCTGGAATTCAAGTAAAAGTTCCCTAACATGACAATCTTCTCAGTGTTGGTGTAAACAAACAGAAGTGAGGTTGAAGTATAGTAATACTTTTAACACTCTACTAATCTTATGCTTGCTTCTTATGTTAGGTGAATTTAACACACAGTGGTCCATCTCTAGACATTTTCTCTTTAATCTGCTTTTAATCAATTATGTCTGTAAATGTATATTGAGAGAATTGAAGTATTTATAAACAGAGTGATTTATTTAAGGAAAAGCTCATTCCTCTTTCCTATGGTGGTCTGTGTTAATTCCATTTATCATTGTTTATAAAAAAATGTTTACAGAAGAATAGTGTAAATGATCATGGCCATTTTGTTAATTTGATTTAGTAGATACAATTGTGTTAACGTTGTTGAACTGTGATGTAAAGTATGTAAAATTGGTATGAAATTGTGTTTTCTGAATGGTTTCAAGTTACAATTTAAGCACTGTAAACACAGGAAAAAATAAACATACCTGTGCAAATGTGTCACTTTCTTGTACCACATATAACTGTAAATACCTGTGTCTACACTGAAGCAATGTATTAAGTCCTTGAAACTGATGTTACGTCCTGCATGCAGTGGTGCAGAAATGCAATTGACTTCAGCACAAATACTTTTAAGAGATGCGGGTATGTCTTTTGCTTTGTGCTGAAATGCTCAAGTATGTTGTTTGGCCACCAAACCTATGTATGAATGTTCTTCATGTTTATATCTTCGTGAATCTAAAGAAAATATGAGATGATTTTTGGGAAGATTGGAGTAACTGAGATGCTGACAAGCTAGGCTGACCTGGGATTTCTTGATAATTCTTTGTTCTTTTCAATCAGTTGAATCTTGGGCCTACTTTATGGCTTTGAATACTGTACTATTAGATGCTCACTTTTTTTTCAGCAGCATCCTTTCTACCATACAGGGACTATGACAGCTTTCTTATCATGTGTATAGAGGGGTTGTTTATTTCAGTAACAGTTATCACAGCTATTACAAGTATTCTACATATTCCAGTTGCTAAATATGCAGTTAAAACTCCAGTACTTTTTAAAACTGAATTGAATTAAGGCTGAGACTGGAGGAGCACTGATCTGTCAAAATCAGTATTTGAAGTACTGTGACCACTGGATTTTTTTTCCTCTAATTTGGTCCCTAACTGAAAATACCAGTACTGTGAATCTAAGCAGTATAGAGCTTTCAGCTATAGAAAATCTAACCATGAATCAGAAACTCTTTTGATGAACTTGCTATTTTTGATAAAACAACATTGAGATCTCCAATTATTAAAAGGGCAGGCTCGGTTTTGTGTGCAAGGGTTGCATCTAACTACTGATAATGAAATGGGGTTTGAAGTCTGTAAAAAAAGAAAAAATAATTTACTGTATAAAATCACAATTGTTCTTACTATTTTTTTGTAGGTAAAAGGGGAAAGAGTGAGATCAACTGTTCAGCTGTGCTTACACTCCCATGTCTGCTCTTACTTCCTTAGAGAAGATAACAGCTGCTTACTCTGTTGATCAGGTTAAAATGTGTGAGTTTATCACCCAGCTCCACCCCTTCTGCTGACTTTTGTAATTACTGTGTACAAAGATTAGTCATCCTGGTTCTGAGCTCACTGTAACAGAGATAAACTACTTAGGGGTAAAGAGGTTGGTTTTGGTCCACTGGAAGTATGTAATCCTGCTTTCCTGTTCACAGAAGGAATCAGGCTAAACCGCTGTCTCTGTTCATCTTAGTTCCCTTTTGATTTTGTTTTCAAACCCTACAAACAAGTGCAGTATAAAGGTCTAGAATTCCAGTAAGTACTGTACAAACTCCTTTGCTGTGTATGTTGTCCTCTTCAAGGGACCCAGTGCCTACTAAATCAGCAGTAGTCTTTTCCAGTGAATGGAAGCAAGAGGTAGCTGGACAGTAGAATGACATCACCACCTGAGGTGAGGGAAGCAGTCACTGTGCTGAAAGAGGGATGTGATATGCTTTGTAAACGGGCTGACAGGCACTGCATGAACTTCAGCAGAGAACTGCAAAGTCTAGTCCTGGGCAGGAATAGCCCTTGTGCACTAGTACAGGCTTGGGGCTGACTAGCCAGGAAGAAGAAAAGGACCTGGGACTGCTTGTAGAAAACGAGTTGCACTTGGGGCAAAGGCCAACCATCTCTTAGGGTGGTGTTAGGAAGTAGGTAGCCATCCTCCCCCAATATCTGGCACTTGTGAGGTAGCATCTGGGCTCTGCACTACAGGAAATGGGAGTGCCATAGTGGAGGAAGTCCAGTGGAGGTTACTCAAGCTTGTCAGGGGCTGGAGCACCATGACATACTGGGAAAATTGTGTTTCTTCATCACGGGGAAGAGACAGACAGAAAGCAAAGGTCAGATATTACTGATATTTGCAACTGCCTAAGCACTTCCCAGAGTTACAGGGTAGTAAGATGAGAGCCAGAGGACACAAGTTTGAATACAGCAAAGTCTCATTAGAGGCTGTGGTGGGTTGACCTTGGCTGGCTGCGAGATACCCACACAGCTGTTCTCACTACTCCTATTCAGTGGGACAGGGAAAAGTGAAAAAGCTCAAGGGTTGAGGTAAAAACAGGGAGATTGCTTACCAGTTACTGTCACAGGCAAAACAGACTTGACTCGGGGAAGATTTAGTTTATTGCCAATTAAAATAGATTCGGATGGTGAGAAGCAGACAAATAAAACACCTTATCCCCATTCTTTTTTCTGAGGCTCAACTTCACTCCTTTATTCCTAACCTTCCTTTAGCACAGAGGGATGGGGAATGGTGGGTTATGGTCAGTTTATAACAGTACCTCTCTGTTTCACCTTCTCACACTTTTCCCCTGCTCCAGTGTGGCTCCTCCCACAGGCTACAGTCCTTCAGTATAAACCTAGTGTAGCATGGGTCCTCCAGGAGCCGCATTTCTTTGAGGGCATGTCTATCTCATCTGATTTGGGTCCTCCACAAGCTACAGTGTGCCTACCTGCTCCAGCATGGACCTCTCCATGGGCTGCAGGACAATACCTGCTCCACTGCGGTCCACTCTATGGGCTGCAGGGAAATACCTGCAGTGTGTTTCCTTTTAGCGATGCATCTAGACTGGGGTTATCTGTGGCTGAACAGGCTCAGAGCTGCTGTCTGCAAGGAATGGAAGATAAGATTAAGTGTTAGTGGCCAGCCATGGAATAGCTGATATCTGATACCATTGGGCTTTCCTAGTGGTGAAGAGAGATACTTTGGATACAAGGAGTGGGAGTTAGTCTGTGTTAGATTTGATTTATAGGGAAAGGCTAGAATCAAAACCTTCTCTTTTTACAGTTGATTATATTTCTATGGTTCTTGAAAGACTTTTGGCAAATCGAACAGGGTTTGAACTGTGTAGAAATGGAAAAATTTCATTCTGTTTCTGAGAAGCATGCCAAGTGATTAAGATAGAAAGTAATTTGTGGAAGAAATGAAGAACATAGTCTACTCTGGAATGTATTACAAGAATTTTATTTTTATTATAGTAAGTAACAACAGATGATTTATGTCCTAATAGGAAAAGCAGGCATAGTGGATTGTCACAATTTACATGTCTGTAGTGAAAATCTGAGAAAGGGAGACAGCTGCTGCACAGCAGAAATATCTAAAAGAGCAATGTGCTAATATTTTAGTAAATTTAGAATAAATCTTGAAATGCTGATGAATACCATTTGAAAACTGAGAAATAAACTTTGTAATGAAATTGTGGTAGAAAGCAATACCTTCAGTGAGTTCCAGGATCGCCAGGACTGGGGAGAAGAGGAAATGTGATAGCTCAGAGCTTGTAAAAGGGGCAGTTAAGCAAATGCAGAAAAGACCTAGTAACTCTCATTAATGAGCAGGAGGGGTTATGGGGGAGTGTCACCATGGCTGAGGACAGAGCAGGAGAGAATTTCAGTGAACTTAACGAAAATTAACCACAAACAAACTTGTTGGAGGAAAACAAACATCTCTTTACCTTGAAGAAGGGTAAGAGGAGGATCCGGAGAACTACTGTCTGGTCAGGCTCACCTTGATCCCCTGGAAGATGATGGAGTTAAACTGTATTAAGGACAGGAAGGTGATTAAGGGAAGTCAGTGTGGATTTGTGCCTTACCAACTTGATAGTCTCCTACAATGCGATGACTAGCTCAGTGGATGGGAGGGGAGCAGTAGATGTTTATCTTAATTTCACCAATGCCCCTGATACTATCTGTTATAGCATCCTCATTGGCAAACTGATGAAGTACAGACTAGGTAAGGGGACAGTGAGGTGAACGAAAAATGAGGTGAACTGATGGGCTCAAAGGCTTGTAATCAATGGCATGAAATCCACCCAGGGGGCAAATCACTAGTGGTGTACCCCAGGGGTCAATACTGGGGCCAGTATTGTTTAGCATTTTTATTAATGACCTGGATGATGGGACAGAGTACACCCTCACTGAGTTTGTCGGTGATATAAAACTGGGAGGAGTGCCTCATACACCAGATGGTCCCCATTCAGGGAGCCCGTGATACACTGGACAAATGGTCAGACAAGGAACCTCATGAAGTTTAACAGAGGGAAATGTGAAGTCCTGCATCTGGGGAAGAATAACCCCATGTACAGACTGGTGGCCAACTGCCTGGGAAGCAGTTCTGCAGTAAAAGGACCTGGGGCTCTTTTTGGAAAAGAAGTTGAGCATGAGGCAACGATGTGACCTCGCAGTGGAGAAGGCCAACAGCCTGCCTTAGGAAGAACACTGCCAGTGGGTGAAGGAAGGTGATTAGTTCCCTCAGCTCAGCACTGGTGAGACCATGTCACAGAGGGATGGTAGCTGAGGTTGGCAGGCACCACTGAAGATCCTCTAGCCCACCCCTGCCCTGCTCAAACAGGGTCAGCTAGAACAGATTGCTCAGGACTGTGTCCAGTAAGGTATTGAAAATCTCCAAGTCCAGAGACTCTACAACCTCTCTGGGCAACCTTCTTCAGTATTCAAACACCTGTGCAGCAGAACTGCTTTCTTATGTTTAGACAGAATATGCTGTGTCTCTGTGTGCATTGGACACCACTGAGAAGTCAGGCTCCCTCCTCTGTACACCCTCCCATCAGTTATTCATCAACATTGATAAGGTGGTTGTGAGACTTATTCCCTTGGGCAGGGGGTGGTGAGTGCTCCCAAAGTATTCAAACACTTGCTTCTGAGGCTGCTTTTATTTTAAGGAATATAGATGTTAAACATGTCAATCCACAGTGACCAACATGTGAGATCTTTGGTTTGGTGGTTTGTTGTTTTTTTTTTTGGTTTTGGGGGGTTTTAAAAAATATAATAGCATTTTTAAATGCTCAGCTTTTAAACCTCTGTATTAATTTAGTTTTCATAAAGACACTGATGATTTTGAAAGCTTTCTGGGAGATAAGTGCATCTATGTTCTGCTGAAATATTAGATATAGAAAAACTTTGCGTGCAGTGACTGATTCCTGAGCAGAAGTGTTTAGAAGGTAACTTCTTCCCAGATACCTTTGTATGTGAATTTGAGGGTTTTGGCAGCATTCCCATCGCAGAAAGGATATTTGAATTTTGCTCCCTTGCTTATGTCAACAAATGCGGTGCTTGCCTTCTGCCCAGCTGGGACTGGATTCTTAGAGTGAAAGACTAACATTTGCCAGCGGCTTAGTATTTGTCTCCAGGCAGATAGTGTATAGTTTATACTGACTTAAATATCTTTAAGAGCACAAGACGTGAAATGAGTCCTAAGCAAATGGGATCACCCTTCACTTTGTGAGGATGGGATCACAACCTGGGATCTTTTAAAGTTGCTTCAGTATAAACAAATGAATTCTGTCACTTCTGTACTATGGCACTAATGGCAAAAATCATGATAGAATAAATCATGAATACTTCATCTCGCAAAAGTCTGGGTTTTGTGTTTTACCAGGAAGCTCACATTTTGTAAGGTCAGGGGAAATAAAGTGTAATATTTGAATTCCTGCAACTTCATTGAATTGAATGTAATTTTCCTGAGGTTCATTTGAGTCCATAAGCAGATTATTGCTACATTTTATTTCCCTGAGACTTTGGGGCTAGAAGGTGGTGCTGGTGGGACCTGAGAAGCTGCAGCTCTGTGGATAATTTTGGAGAGTCCTGCATTGAGCAGAGACAACAGGAAAACTACAGGGGAAACTAAGTTAAGCAAATGTAGATGCTGGAGAGCCAGCTTCGACCAGACAACTACACTTTTACGTTAAAGAGTTACAAAAAAAAGTGTGAGCGTGCACAATGTTGTAGGGCTCTTCATTATTTATTGGCTCCAGTACCGTTCTTTTAAAAAAAAGTCTTGATTTTAGCTTTTGTCCAATGTAAGCTCACGAAGAACCTCCCCGGTCTTACTATATGTCTCTGTGTGTGCTGTTTTGAGTAGTTTTCAGAAATTAAATCTTTATTTTTCACCTCTAGAGAGCGATCTCGGGCTACTTTGAAAATCTGCCAGGATAAAATTCACGAAGCTTTTGCTGAATGATTTGAGTTTGAACTTAAGTGTTTGATCTTTTAATGATTTAATCTCGTGGTCTCAGAATACGAAGGAAGTTTTTAATATTGTCCATAATTATTATGCTTTTCTTCCTCATACTCCCTAGAGATTCATATGGTGCCGTGCATGTATTCAAGCTCTCACTGAACAGCCTGAATAGATTGACATGTCCTGACAGTGGAACGACATTCTGCTAGACTCATAATTGCTACTTTCAATTGTATATGTCTAATTTCAGGCACATTGTGAGATTTCAATATTTTAAAAGTGGATTCTTTGACTACACTGTTTACTATTTCTGTTGATTTTACCAAGTATTAAATGGATTATTAGGGATCACATGCTTTTTCCATCAAAGCAAAAGACTTCAACCTTCAACCTTGTGTACCATCTCTTTTTGCATTATACAATCCTGCTTCATACACATGGCAACATAGGGAAAACATAGAACGATCCCGCAACTGAAGGCTGTAAAACATTGTCGCAGGCCTTTTAATCTTTTTCTCTTTTTAAAATAGATTTCTGAATTTTTTGATGTGTGAAAATATTCTTGTAGTTCCTGAGCTATCAGGTTTTCCTTTCACAACAAAGTTTGATTTTAAGTTAAATATTCAGAACGTAGGGTTCTGTTAACTTCTAATAGAGCCTGGCAGAGGCTTGTCTTTTCTTTCCAGAATCTTCAGGAGAAATGAATGGTCTCTGGGGACAGAGGCACTGTGGACATCATTACACAGTCACTTTATTCTTGCATACATCTGTTTTGCTCTTCTCTACCTTGTGTCAGTAATAGTGTCAGCCTAAGGCATATCTGCCAACTGGTCCAGCTGAAACCCATCTGTTTTCCTATCTACCAGTTAAGTGCTTTGTCTAACAGAAAAACTGTTTTCAACATATCTTCACCTGTAATCATGATGGAGAAAGCAACTGTAAGAACAAACGTCGGTCTGGGATACATGGAACAACCTTACTTGGTAAGGACCCTCTTTACACACTGGAGCAGCCAAGGGCAATGGCTTAGCCCTGCCTGCTCCCCAGTCTTGTTATGATCTGTCGTATCACCTTGATTGAAACACTCTGTTGTAGGTCATTGCATAGTCTTTACTGAATCTCTTAGTTCTTTGTCCTTCTGCTACTCTGACTTTCTCTTCTTCTCTTTGCTCTCACTCTTTTACAGTCTTCCGCTGCTTCCTTCCCTTCTTCCCCTTGGATTTATAAACTGCCACTCTACCAGAGGCTGCAGTTTTGAATGTTTTCATGTTGCTAAGCAATATTCTCCCTCTCTTCTTAGCAGCACGTTTTTGTAAAAAGTATTCAGTATCTGCAGTCCCCACTTGGTTGTCCTAAATTCAGATGCATCCTTTATCTTCCATAAATAAACAACAACTTAACTTGCCAGATTCAACCATGTGAAAGTTTGTAGACATTAGTAAAACTATTTTTTGAACAATATTGTTTCTGAATAGGTTATATTTCACAATGTACTTGTTAACTGTGTTGTTAGAAGAGACTCGTAAGGGCTTATCCAACCTGGAGCAGGTGCTGGAGCGCACAACCTCAGGGTCGTCATGCTGCAGCAATCCTCAAGGCTTCAAAGCATCATAAGACAAAGGGTACGCTGACCAATTATTTGATCAATCTATTAATTATGTCATTGATTAAAGATCTGGAAAAATTAAATTATATGTGGATTTTTCAGTTACCAACAGTACGGAAAATGTTTGAAGTAGCAAAAAGAAAAGACAAAGTTTTCACCAGCTACTAAAGCCAAACCATTCTCAAAATAAATCCCAGTTGCCCTTTGTGAAACTGTGGATCAGCATTACCTATATCAATGATTTTACAGCTGTGCTTGAGGTTGAGGTTCAGTAAATAGGTGCCAGAAAAGAACATGAAAACAAGCATCACAGCTTCAGTGAATGCAATCGGAAATATTTAGCAAACACAACCAAAGAGAGGTTCATCACAAAGTGACAGGTCGGTGCTGCTGCTGGGACTGTTGTGGGAGAGATGTTAGCACCAATATGGCATCACAGACTTTACCAGCCTATCATTTATATACTGGGCATCGAGACTGCTTAGAAATGCTCCACACATTTAGAGACACTGTAAGGCCTAAACTTGAATTTGGTTTTTCAGACCATGATGAGTAATCTGCATGGAGAGAAATGTCTGTGACGCAGAGTCCCACCCTAATACGAACTCCTTACTGTCGCTTGCTCTAAACTAACAAACATTCTTGGCTTCTTTCTACCCTCCAGCAGATAATTTCCCATTAAAAGTGAAGGAATGTTGAACCAGTGGGATGCATTGATTACTCTGCCACTGCTCTTACCTGCACACAAACTGTGCTGTGTTGGCTACACCAGTGTGAAGTGGTGGGGTCTGCCTTAATATGCCATCATACTACTTGCTGAGTTTATTCCCGCATCCAAAAAAGATTAGTTTCTACACCATTACTCTACTGGTGTATCATGGATGTACTAGTATTCATACCAACGAAACTATTATTTCAGCAAAATATTGTAATACTGACCCATATATCTGCACTTACAAAGAAAGTGTAAAAAGATCATATTTTAATTCCTGATGACAACAAAATCTGAAATTAATAGTGATGAACAACTTTGTGCTAAATTTTAAAGCAGTCACATTTTTAACTGGGGTACATAACTCTGAAGAATATAGCAACACAATTTTACTTCAGCAGAATGAAGTAGAAATACAAACTTTCTTCCCAAATACCAAACTGGTGTAATATGAATTCTTGACTTGAACTGTCCAAAATGGTTAGTTTCTAAAAATGTGTGATATACCTGTAGTGGCAAAATTTTAATAAAAATTTAGAAAAGTGCTTGTAAGTGTGTATCTATGAGCATCTTTGTTACCAGGTGAAGGTGCTTTTGATCTAATTTTCACTCTGGTCTTGACCTGGACTCCTCAGCTTGTGGAAATGTTGTGTCTTAGAAAAGCTTTTTTCCTCAGCTTTGGTAGAGAAAGCTCTGCTTGACTCTGCAAAGTGGATACATCAACAATTACTCCTCTGAAGATATGAGGTGGTCCAAAGGCAATATAAATGATGCCTTATGTTTTAAGATGAATGAAAGAAGAACCAAACCTTTCAAAATCATGTCTCCGAGATTACAGCACTAAAGCCTTCTTGAAACACCTACACAGCTAGCCTGCTTGGGCATATTTTTTATAGGTGCTGAGTAGACAGCTGCTGCCATTGTGTTCAACAGTAGTTGCTGTTGTAGTTACTATTGACACAAATAACAATTTCATACCCATTACTCCAAGTGGTTTTGAGTGGGACCAGACTCCGTGGAAAATCGATGATTATTTAGGAAGATCTAGCCCAGCTGATACCAAAATGGATTATGGTACCTGCGCCTTGACATTTTTCTAATAATTAATTTGGTTAGTACTGTAAACTAGCAGTTTTGAATCATTTTTATATTTTTTTCTAATGGAAAAGTATATTAAGCTAATTATTTAGGTAAAAATAACTTCACATTCATAAAAAAAGGTTTAAATTCTTAAAAAATAGCTTTAGATTAATTAAATTCTTCAGCTGACCTTATGAAAAGGTATTGCCTAAGACACGTAGAAAACGATTCTCTTGTGTTCAGGTGAAAAAAGCTGTTGTAGTAATAAAAGTACTTTTCTCATATAAATACGCAAGCACTTCAAACCTTAGGGCTTCAAAACCAGAAAAGCTAAAATGAATGGGTTAAACACCATCCCCATTTCAGTTAATGACAGTCTTGCTGCTTGTTTCTGTCAGGCTAGGGTTACACTCAAAATGCTGAATCAAACAATTTTCCTGCTGCTCTGCTTTGCTGGAAGGCAATTCAGGTTCCTCATTCAGGCCTCTGTATCTCTCATTGGCTCTCGCACAACCAACCCCAAGGAATTTAATAGTCAAACCTGAATAATAATACAAAGTCCATTTATGTTTAAAATAGCTTTGTGGGAACATTGTTCCTCTTGAAGTATTTCCTAAGTAAACAAAACAAACCACAACAAAAAAACCCCACAACTGTGAAATTTGAGTTTTGGAAGAAGATAATTGTGAATTTCACAACCTGTAGAAGTGGGTCAGCAACTTTACAGTACTAACTATATTCATTTTTTTCATGTAATTACTTACACCTTGCCATGTCTTAAGTAAATCTTTGCAAAAGATAGTATCTCAAAGCAATACATTTTGAAGTATTCAACCTTTTTGCATAACGTGGCAAAAGAATCAGGATGCATGAGCATCTCCTGTGAAAGCATGGAAGGAGCAGAGTTAGCAGACAGACGGCAGCTTAACCAAACAATACAAGATGTAAGAGTCAGCTCTAGACAGCAAAAATCATGTTGTCTGCATGTAAGCTGCATGTCTAAGCTCTCACCATAGGCAACCTGAGATGCGATTTGTTACAGCTATGTAAAAAGAGGTGTCCAGCGCCATTCCACACACCGTAAGGCAGCTGAGACACCCTGGTAGAATCACAGAATGATTTAGTTTGGAGAAGACCTTTCAGATCATTGAGTCCAACCGCAGGACTGGCAGGTAAGACACGGAGCCGACAGGAGGCCCATATCCTTCTGGATCCTACCTGGATCAACAGGTGATTTGTTTATCTACCTGACTTGACCCCCACTCTGGCTGGGCAGCAAAGCTGCTTTCCAAGCTATTCCTTAGATCCCTCCACAGACTGTAATGGGCCATAGATAGCGTTGGATGTCCTCACCTCTAACTGAATTCCAGGGGCTTCATTTTCATACTATGATGTCTCCAACCTCCTGTGTCAAGCTGCAGTTCTTACATGGAAATCACTGTCTTGCAGTATTATGCCAGGCTGCTTCAAACTTTCTTCTTTTTTGTTGTTGCTTTTAAACTGTTCTTGAATTTATTTAAATTTGTGGGTTTTCTCTCTATCCTTGTGATGAATCATGCACAGAGCATGAAGCAAAGGTGCTGCCATCCCATTGCATGTGAACCCAGACAAATGTTGAGTGCACTGGTATCGTATCGGTGAGACAGCTGTGGTCAGCGACAGCTGTTTCGGGCTCATGACTTTGTTTCAGCCATTAGGAATGCAAAGAGCAAACAACCAATGATCCCCAGCTATCAGTCTCCGTCCTCTGAGGCCAGTGGCCTCAGGCTGCTCTGCTTGCACAGATGTAGTACAATAAACCCACGGTGCACAGTCAGGGCTCTCAGGTACAGAGTGGAACTACAAATAAACAATCTGTGCGCTGAAGTGATGTCATGGGTAGACATAATGGCCAAGCAAGGCAATGCTCTCCAGCAGTGCCTTGGTCTGTAGCACGGCTCCTTCTAGAAACAGCAGCTGAGTAAATCTAAAATTCTGGGAATGTTCTCAGCATGAATGAGCAAACTTTGCCTGCTCTAGGTAACATCTGGAGAAGACTGATTTATCACTAAAATAACTGCTTAATCTCTGTCTCCTTGCCGCATTCAGAGTAATCTCACTATTATGGATGAGATACATTTTGTGTAACTATACTGCGACGATAGCTCTTGTTCTCTGGTCTCTCTTCATTAAACTCATCTTCCTCTTTCCTCAAGGTAGGTGAAGAAATGTACTGATTTTATCTGAAATTAGGCTTTTTCTATTCTCCGATTTGCAATGGCATTAGCGAAAACAGGGTTGTAGCCCAGAATTCTATGAGGCTGACCAACATGAAGTGCTCATACCATCATGTTTAAAAATAGGCCTCGAAGCCTTTACAATTGTGACTAACACTGTGCTCATGCATGAATTCCTCCTCCCTTTCCTGAATCATTTCTCACAGGCGAACGGTATTTGCACACAGTGATATCAGCATGCAAACTTACACAGATCTCTGACTCTTCTCTTCCTGAAAGATGGGAAAAGAAAAACTTTCCTTCAGCAGGCACAGAATTGACTTTACTAACTTTCTCTCACAGCCGTATCGATTTATTTTGAGCAGGACTCCTCATGTTTTTACATGAGGATCTTCACCGCCAGAAATCACCAGAGCTTAATTTCCTTCCTCTCACCTTGAGGTCTGGGTCTGATCAGACTCCACAAATCTCTTATGTTTCTCCTCACACACTAGGCTAGCATCAAAGAAGATCAGAAAGCAGACCATAATTATTTTATCTTAATCTACAGTTCTTGATGCCCTCTCGAGGGAAGAGCTTGAGTTCATCTCATGAATCAAGAGAGATGACCAGCAGGAGGCTCACAGTGGAAGACAACTAATGAAACACTCGTGTCATAGTGGGACAATTTCCTCCCAGAGGCAGCTCTCTGATGGTTTTGTACATAGGTAATACAAACTGCTTCCCTTTTAAAATCAAGTAGCAATGGAAGATAGGGATAATTCTTAGGAGAATGTGATTTTCAAAGCTGTCAAGGTTTTATATAACAATTACGTTGTATTCAGTCATAACTGTAAATTTCTTTTGATGAAGACTGGAAAGTGAATGTGTTTAAGCCCAACAGGACCGTTACGTGTAGCAAAACTCACAGAATTTAAACAAGTTAACTTCTGCAGTTGGCTCAAAGTGGCTCGCTGAGCTAGGTGCTTATTTGCTGATAAAACCCATAGTCTTAAACAGCTATATGGATTAACACTTCAGTAAGCCATAGTTAAATGATTGCACTGCTACCCTCTCTGTTTAAAAATGAAAATTAAATTTTGACTCATTTTTGGCTCTTCTGAGTTTTCAGACATTTGAATCAGGTGTATCCTAGTGAACCGACTTCTTCCCATGTTGATACCAGATGAGATTTTCCAGGTTAAAATGCCAAAAAGTAGATATGAAGAAAATTTAAAAGGAAAATCATAGTGGTTAAAAATACAGATTTTTATTCAGTGTACAGCTCCTCTGCTTTGTGCTTCTGAAGGAGAATAGCAGTATCACAGTACTCTAAGCAACACCTATTAAAATGTCTTACAGTGAAATCTGGTAACTGTTTAAATTGAAATTTTGGTGCTGTGTGTAAAAAAGCAGAAACTTCAGCTCATCATTCAATCACACCACAGGAAGGAAGTTGTAAATCATTGTTTTCAAACTCAGGATAATTTATCACTGACAAATAAATTTAGCTATCTTGAAATGGGTTCAAGATACCAAATACCGAATGGTGAGAATAAAAGGGATGACGATGATTATTATTTTCGTCCAGATCTTTATTCAAAATGTCTGTGATGACTAGTCAAAAAGAAAATGGTCTGTTGAAAGGAATTCAGCTGGGGCTTGGGTGCATCCTTCTGGCTGATGAGAAGCTCCTGCATAGTCTTATTTTTTTGGTTAGTTGTAATTACAAACAGCTGTTTAAAGAAGAAATAAAAGCAAAGAGTCAGAGTGCAAAGACCTATCTTTCACCTGCAAACAATTCTTAGGGAAAGGTAAATCCTCAAGATTTTAAAACCACATTTCAGCATGCATGGCCTAAATTACAGGGCAGGTGAGTGAAGCTTCTTCTGGAGGGTTTTTCTTTAGGTTTTGGCCTTCAGACTGAGCCAGGCCTGATGATTGGAAAAACTGATGATGGGGAAAACTGATGAAGGCAAATTTAAACACAGCTGTGGATCCCTAGGGTCCCTGGAGCGGGACAGATGGGTCTGGCTCAGCAGCTGCTGTAGAGGGCAATATTCCCTCAGCTCCGCATGCCCATGCCTTCTCGAGAGCAGCCGTACTCATTTGCAGGATAGATGTCCTCTGAATAGCCCTTTTTTGCTTTTATACACTATATTCTAGTTTGTGTACCAGCACAGCATCCCATACAATGTGTGAATATTTACTTTGGCTGCAACCCAAAGGCTGGAATATTCCCTTTTTGTAGGTTTGAGAAATGAGGCACAGAGCTAAACCTCCAGATTTCCAGATATACTCAGATCTGTAAATCCACCTGATCTTAATTTAAGACCAAATATTCAAATACACTTAAATATAATCTACTCACATTTAGACACAAAGTATGGCAGAGCAGAGAACCACAAAATTAATAATTTAATAGAATTCCTCAAATAAATAAGAACACAATTAATTATTCAATATCATTAACAGGCCCAAGTCAGTTACAGTTCTTCCACAATGTTGAAATAGTGTGTTCTCAGTGGAGAATAACCAGCTATTCTAAGAGATTATTTTCATTTTCCTCTCCCAAATTAACTGACTTCCCACTGCAGTTTGTTTGACTGAGGTGTTAAAAGCAGTAGCAAATTTAAACCGGCAAATGAGTCTGTCTTAAGTTAAGCAGCCCTTGAGTCGTCATCATTTACAGCTTGGCACATCATGGCAAGCAGAGATCAGCGCTAGCTTACATTAATTCACAGATGAGTCAGCTCTTTAAGATACAAATGAATGGACTTGCTCTTAATAGTGGCAAAAAATCTTGGCTGAAGAAGAAAACCTCCATCATAGGAAAAGGGCTCAGTCATTCAATGGAGAGGGAGGATGCAGCCCTTGCAACATGGCATTTCTGCTCCATCTGTAAGCAAGAGACTATTGCTTCTGGCAAACTGAGCTGAATCGGCCAGGGGCAGCCACCAGCCCTCTTCTGATTGCGAGAGGAAAACGCGTAGCCATATTGTCATCACTCAGAGGAATGGAAGGAAGAAATAAATAATCTATTGAGATGGGAATGGATAACGGAGTTATATTTTGAAACTGATGTAAATCCTCTCTGGTGACGTGCTGGTGAGTCACTATGGTGGGTGGAAGTGATTCTGCATAATAACGGTATCATCTGCTTTCTCCTCTTGCACTGACACACAACAGCAAACACAGGCACTGTGCAGCAGCCGGTGAGTCAGATGCTGTGTACCAACCTGAAAGGGCTGAAACCTCAAAATATTTACAGTTGCATTTCACATCTTGGGGTAAAAAGGCACTGAGAGTGGGCACTGGTGGTGTACCTCTATTTTGTTTTCCTCTGTGGCTGACCACATCATATCAAGGAGACAAAACTTTGGAGGAGTCTTAGGAAGAAGCTGATCTAGACTCCACAGTGTTTAGACAGATTAAAAGAGGACAAGAACAGGAGGACAAGCTCTTTTGGAATTAACATTTATAAAGAATAGGTTCAATTCAGAATAATTGTATGGAGGTAAATCTTCAATTTCATTTGGAAAAAAGGCTCAGCAGAAGCACTGGGGCTCAAAGAAGGACTCATACATCAGGAAGAGGTTGTGCTGAAGCTTAGAAATATCCAAAAGTGCTTATTGAATTGAGATGATGTGTATTTCTCATTTTAAAACATTTTCATTATTAAATGACAAAACACAATTTAAAAATTCAGCATGCTTGCTCCTAATTGAACTCTTACCTAATACACTGATAACACAAATGTAATCAAACCCTGCCAATTTCCCTCTCCTTATTTTCCACCCTCTTGGCACTGTAGGGAATGGAAACAAAGCCTAAGAAGAGAAGAGAGTAAAATAGTGTATTTTGTCAGGCTTGTAGCTGACTGAATGGACGCTGTATGTATAGAATTAGCAATTCTTCAATTTACAGACCTTTCCTAATGCAGTACAAAACTAATGGAGCATCTGTCTGCTTCCTTTTTAATTGCATTTAGATTTCCCTGCACTATTGTTTTAGGCTGTTATAGTATCTAGACTATAACAAAACAAATGAATTACCTATAAACAATTAAAACCTAGCAGTACCTGCTAAATCTTGTAATACCCACAGAGAGAAGAATGCATCTGAAAGAAAAAGTTAACACGATTTTAATTAAGCTTTAGGTATTAGGGACATAAAATTTCAGACTCACTCTGCCAGGAACATCTTAAGTGATAAATGTTTATCCAGTATGATACTTAGTTACATGAAATACTGATTTCATAACTAGGTTTTATGGTTTCCCTTCTTAATTAGGGACAAAGTGTAGTCTTGGAACAGAGAACAAGGTAAACAGATTTTATGTGGAGGAGCTCTGCAGATGCTCAGGTAAATGAGAATAAATCCATCACCGCACAGTGCTACTACTATGTTTACGGTCTGAGGTTTCCAGCAACGTTATGACTGGTGCCAATGTCAGCTTCTGCAAGGTAGCAGTGGTACACTTGCCCCCTTTTAGTGATAAACTCAATAGCTCTTTCCTCTGGGGAGTGCCATCCACAAATTCACTGTGTGGACAATTTTAAGCTTCTCCCTGTATTATGCTTGCTGCACTTACACTTACTATCCTTGGTGGATATTACACTCGATCTGCTCTACTCAAGCTCCTTAGCCAATAGATATTTAAATACTCTCAAATAAAGCATAGCGCACGGATGACAATCTTCTTCCAGAAAATAATTTTATTTCATTAGCTGTCACCTTATGTGGACAGGTCTGGGACACCCAACGAGACTGGAGGAAGACCTTCTACCCTCTTTAAAAAGGAGGTATTGCTGTCAGAGCCTAGTAATACTTTGTAGGATGTGTTTCCATGGATGGTTATCGCACCTTTCTAACACTCCAGTGAAGGGAATGGTTATTAGAACAACCAGCAGCTCTTGATGTAATAATATGGCTGAACCTTTACTGTGCCCATTTTTCCTTCTCTCTTGATCCCTTCAGGCTATTTGAATTTGCAGGAAAGTATTTGAGAAGATATTTTCCCCTAGGGCAAATACACCTAGCCATTAGACTTGCCTGAAAACCCAGTTTCCATTATCATCCAATGCCACATCTTGGCCTCTGGTGAGTGGTTGCAATCCACTTTTTCATCCTTGACTGCAAACAGGGTGACACTGTGTTCCAAGTGCAGCAGAAGATACTGACTCTCTCTTCCCAAATGAAGCAAATATTCCAATACTTTAAAATGCTTGCACTCTCAACATTTTAGAAGTTAGATAGAGGCAAATGTAAGATTTTGTCTTTCTACATGCCAATATTGAAGATTTCTTTCACATGGCACATCAAAAAATCATGATGGACACTGCACAAACCTGCACGTCTGCCTAAATTTTCAGCCATAAAGTATCAGTAAGATGCTATGCAGTTAGGACACCGTGATGCCTGCGATGTAATAGTTTTCCATTATTTGCTGGGAAAACAAAGACACTTGTTCTGATCCTAAACCTCCTGTTTATGCAAAACTTGCAGCGGGTTCACTAGGAAACATTCACTTGAGATGCAGGGAAGGAGACTGGACCTTTGAGAAGGACAGGTCAGTATTAAAGTCCAGCTGTTGTTCAAAGGCAAGGCTGAGAAATCTGGGAAGCTTAAACAACCACAAAGTTTTCATGATAGTACACCATAGCAGTAGATTTCCGTGCTGCTGGGGCACAATTAGGAATTTGGGAAATTATAATTTGGGGGCTTTTAATCCAATTTAAAACTAAATTGGCAGGCTCAGATGGGGGAATTCAAAACCTTGCTCTCTGACTATGTGGATGTTGGGATTTGAAGTTCTGTTTCAGAGTTATCTTCAAACATGAAAAAGATGCAGTGGAAGAGTGAATTAATTAACCTTCCTTATGAGCTGTTTGGAGACATCTTATCAAACCTTCAGCTGTAGCTAATATTGAATATTATCTATACTTACTCAGGAAGCTGTGAATACTAAACTCAAAACTTTCTTGGTTTGAATGGCCATATGAGATAAAAGAATGCTATCGTTTCCTTGTTGAAAGAAATGCATAATTAATGCTGAGCATTGTGGAAATTGTGTGGCATACACTTGAAAATTGTTTTAGAGAAATATTTGAGCAATCAAGCCAAGAAAATTATATTTTCCAAGTACTCGCAACAGTAAAGATGCATGCTTTATCATTTACTTGAAGTAAATATCTGCTGTCAGGAGGAAAGCTGACTCAAATATACAGTGTGAAAGCTTTGGAGGCAATCTTGCTTCCAGACATACTACAAGCTTGGAGTGATGTCAAATGGATATAACATAGCTAATTAACTTTATTTCTCCTCAGATACACAAAATAGCTGACTAGAAAGAACGACTTTTAAATACAAACTCCTTGCTCCCCTCAGTGATGCCCCTGAGCCACAGGGGTCCCTAGGTAAGTGAATAAACTGACCTTCTATCTGCTTTCTGGTGTGAAGTGAACAGGTTTATGAGAAAAGCTGGGGGCCTAAAACCAGATTTAACTTGTGTACTTGCTAAACACCATCAAATAGAACCAGCAGAGATGCCACCCAAAAATCTGAAGACAGGCAGGACATCAGCCTTTTACTGCTCACTTAACACTGAAAGCAAATATAAAAGCTAACATACTTTTACATACATACAGTCACCGGTAATGGTCACTGGGGTGTAAAAGAATTAAATTGACCCAGTAATTTGGAGAGGAAAATTGATAATGGGTTCTACAACAATTCCGTGTGAATTTTATGAGGAAAAGTATAAACCCAAATTACTGAAAACTCATTTTAGAAAAATTATAAATGAGCAAGGCCCTTCCCTTGCTCATGCCCTGCCCACACTGTCCTTTTACTTCCTACTCCTGGTTTTGGAGTAGGGAATGGCCACAGAAACCAGCATATACAGAGCAGACATTACTGACAGCATTAAGAGGAAAAGCATTGCTGCATAGTGTGCATCAGGCAGCACAAAAAACCCAGAACAGCTAAAATACAGTCCGAGCTCCACTAATAGGATCTCTGGGAGACCATCCTTTTGCTAATCTTTGATGGAGAGAGGTCACATTTTACTGCCTTAATCATCTCCGGGCATGAGGGTAACAGCATGACAAATTAAATAAAACCCAAAAAATCACGTTCTTAATCTTACTCCTGCTAGCCTACACCACCTCAGGTGCTGAAGCAAAGGAAGAAAAACAAGTTGCAAAGTTTCTCCCCCCAAGATTTCTGCAGATTTCAGTTCTCCATTCACATGCTGCTGTCAGCCTCTTCCTGCTCTACGCCGATTGCTCCACTGGAATTCACCGGCAGTTTAGTTCCCGTCTGATTACGCCACCAGAGGAGATGGACTCAGGCCAAGTGTTCATCTGATTCTGGGTATTTTCTGTTTTTCTGAAGGCAGATTTCTTCTTCTGTTGACTTTCTTCCCTGATATGATTCTTAGTGTAAAATTAATAATATGGAATTAATATTCTTGTATTGTTACCTTACTGTATTAAAGCTGCCACTGTTTCATGTTAGCCAACAGCCTTTCATTGCCATAGGCTGGGGTACTTTACAACTGCAGCACAGGCCCATCACACAACTGCTCTGTACCTCGGAGTTTGCTCTTTAGTTAGGAGTGAATCAGAAGGGTGCAGACATGTGGACATTGTACCTCGCACACTTGCCAGTGAGAAATAAGTTTCTTAATTAATCAGCATGGATTTTCATACAAAGGTACCTGCAACTGATTGCATTTGACTCTTTTAGCAAAACAGTGCAAAACTCTGTTTTTCTCCTAGTCTCTTAAATTAATTTACACACTAAAGAATAAATGTTCTTTTAGATGTGGAAAAAATGTTTCATTTTCAAAAAGCAGTTCTGAGTTCCACTAGGAACTGATGAAAATAAAATTAAATAATTTACTTACTAATGTATTTTGTTTGTATTAGTCATGTAAACATTGTTATTTTGAAGGATTTTTAAAATTCATTTGAACCTTGTCAAAACTTAATATTTGTGAGTGAAAAGTATCAGGTCTTACTATTGTTCAACTGATCTAATAAACTGATCAAAAATTACACCAGACGCTTAAATATGAAAGCGGTAATAGTTATATTACTACTTTTCTGCAGTAATATGCTCCATGTTCCACCAAAATGGAAATTTGAAAGTTGATGCAAGGTACAGCTGCAAAGCAGGCACCTATGTAGGGCTCAAGGAAAATGAATGTGGTTTGATATAATGCTTTAAGACCCTACTTTACATTTACAGTCTAATTCCTCTCTAGTGTGGTAATAAAAACAGAAAAGAAAGAGAAGCCCTTCATTGTTCTCTTGACATTTGTTTTTCGAGGGTTTGAAAACTGTGCTAGGAAAAAAATATGTCAGAAGATGAAGTTCCTGCAAGTACAGCTAGAACTGAAGTTAAAGTGATGTGAAAGTACGTGTACCACCTGACAGCACCCTGTCAGACCCCTTCCAACTTTTAAGTTAAAATGAAACAAAAAGACTGCCCTGAGGTTCTGTTCCAGTGTGTACATGCTCTCAGTCTAGAAAGTTTCTTCACACAATTACAGTGTGACACATTGACTGTGTTGCTCAGATTTTCATTTGAAGACTCAGGCATGTCCTGGCGGTTTTTCCTGGGCCATGCCCTATGCCCACCTGGGGTGCACACAATTCCTGGGAAGTGTGTTAGACCTCTTTGTTGGTTTCAAACACCACTATATTCCATTGCCACTGATGGGGTAGTTTGACTGAAATAAAATCTCTGTTGGAACCCTCTTTTTATTTTAAAAAAAGCCTTATTAATTAAAAAAAAAATAATTAATTTTTTATTTAAAAAATCGCTGCCCTGCTGATCCTGGGACCTTGGTAGCACAAGTACGTGGGCAGTAAATGTCAGCAGTACTCCCATGTTGTGAGGGATCTCAGCAGATCTCAGGAGGAAAGCAAGATCGTCATGAGTCAGTATTTGGCTGGGGAGCTGCTTAGAAACATCTTCAATAGTCATCTGCTTCGGAAAAAGTAATGGGTGATTCAGCAACCCGGGCAGCAGTCTCTGACCTGAGTCACTTCAGAACTTCAGGACCTACCAGCTGGGATGCAAAACTAAGGCCTGTTGGATCGATCCTCTTAAAGATCTTTAACCAGCCTCTAGGAGCAAGACCTTTTAGCTCCAGAGTGTTTGCGCTTCTACTTGCAACTCCAATAACACAGGGCAGCCTGAGTTTCTCCAGATTTCACTAGATGTATCCTTTCTAGCCAACAGCAGTGTTGTGTAAGGGCATGATGTGCAGTACACATGACTTCTGTATCACTCTGCAAGTTCTTGTTGTGGTTTAGGCCCAGAGGGCAACTGAGCACCACCAGCTGTTCACTCACCCCTTCCCCTCCAGTGCTGGAAAGGAGAAAAAAAGAAACAAGAAAGGCTCAGGAACTGAGATAAGGACAGGGAGGAGTTTGTCACCCATTAAGGGTCCCAGGCAAAAGACATTCTTGTTAAGGGAAGAAAACAAAAACATCACTTTAATTCAAACACTAACAAACCCAACACTTAACAGACCAAATGGAACAGTGAGAAGTGTTACCATATCTCAGAACACCTCCCCCAACCCCGCCCTCCTTCCCAGGTCCAGCTTTTGTTCCCAAGGCACAAGGCAGGGGATGGGTGGCAGTCAGTTCGCTGCTGAGGCTGGGAAATGCACTCTTCTGCATTCTTCCCCCTGCTCCACTTGGCGTCCCTCTCACGGGAGACAGTCCTCTACAAACTCTCTTCACCGTGAGTCCTCCCCACGGGATGCATTCTCCTTGAGATGCTTCGGCGTGGGTCACCTCCACATGTTGCAGTCCTCCCAGCGCTGAACTGCAACAGGGAGGCTGCTTCCCACAGAGTCCCAGGGCTCCTCCACAGGCCAGAGGCAAATCTCTGCTCCTCCAGTGACCTCCACGGGTGGCAGCCCTGCCCTCTCACCATGGGCTGAGGGGGGTCTCTGTGTTACTAAAACAGGATAAAAGAACTTATTGACACCAGTGTGATGTAGATAAGCAGACGCTCCTTTATCAATGGTCAGGTGTATAGGGGAGTCATCTCACCAGCAACCTAAGTCATGTAACATGCTGATTATAGAGGGTACAGTAATACATAATAAACAAGTTTTCATACATAAACATGATAATTCCAGTAACTCATTTCCTTATTCCCACCTCTTTCTGGTCATGTGCACTTGAGTCCTGAATTGAGTCAAGGGGCTGCTTTTGCAACCACCACAGACTGCTTACTCAAAAGACCCTCCAATCTCCTTGACTCAAGGACTTTGGCTTACATTGCAATTTTAATATGATTTGAGGCCCTTTCACAAGTATCTTTTAGAACACCTGGTCTACAGGGTAATAAATTGTCCTTACCCAACAGTCTAATGATGGTACCTTGTCAGGAGTCTTATTCTTTGAATAGAAATCTAGTTGATAATTATTACTAGCCTATGCGGCCTTAGCCTGGGATTTTACAAAGGACTTCGTAGCAGCATAACTGGTTGTATGGTTACTCTAAATAATTTCCTATTTAAATCCAAATCACCAAAAATCATTAAAATCAGCTCAAATTAATAACAAATCAGTAACAACTTCTCCAGCGCTCCTCCCTCCCTTCCTCCTTCCTTCCACTGACCTGGGTGTTCGCAGAGGTGTCCTTCGCATAACTCTTCCTCACAAGTCCCAACCCCCTCTCAGGTTCCCCTTCTCAAATACATTCTTGCAGAGGCACAGCCACCATTGCTAATTGGCTCAGCCTTGGCCAGAGGTGGGTCTGACTTGGTGCTGGGGGAGCTTCGAGAAGCTTCTCACAGGAAACCATGACTGTAGCCCCCTCCCCTGCTACCCAAAACCCTGCCACACACAAACCCAGCACAGTTGTCTTAGGGGACAGGGTCATACCTGCTGCTCTACTACAAAATGATTACAGGAGAGAAACATTTATTTGGGATAAAGTCTTCCTCTGATGATATGATCCTGCATGGCCTAGTGTTCGTGGGGCTTGCTCCAACCCTGACAGGGGCCTTGAGAGGCAGCTATTCCATACAAACTGTGACCACCATCAATGTGACTCAAAACAGTGTCAAACCCCTGTGTCTGCCATTTAGATTATCCACAATAGCATAAATTCTAGTTTGTTTTGAAGGAATGTCATATTCTTGGTTGCTTCCCAAAGTGTGTATCCAAGAGGAAGGAGTGGAAGTTTCTCTGGAGTTGAGCATTCAGTGTTGCATCTTCTGTACCCAACTACACAGCAGCAACTCAGCTAACGCCAAGGGTGGAAGCAAGGCTCTCCGGGTTAAATCAAGGAAGGGGCAGATGGCTTTACGAAATGGGGCACAAGACCCAGTCAGGGTACACAAACGGGGTGTAAAACCAGGAGGGGACTGCTACGCAGTGCTCGCTGTGGCAGGCTGGCACCTATTGCCAGCCTGTATGTATAAATCCTGTATGTATAAATCCTGCATGTATAAATCCTGCATGTATAAATCCTGTATGTATAAAGCCTGTATGTATAAATCCTGTATGTATAAAGCCTGTATGTATAAACCGCTGAGGGCCGCGGGGCTCTGTGGCGCAGCGGGGCCAGCCGTGCCGGCCGTGCCAGCAGTGCCAGCTGTGCCAGCAGTGCCAGCAGTGCCAGCCGTGCCGGCCGTGCCAGCAGTGTACAGCAGTGCCGGCTGTGCCAGCCGTGCCAGCAGTGCCGGCCGTGCCAGCAGTGCCAGCAGTGCCAGCCGTGCCAGCCGTGCCAGCAGTGCCGGCCGTGCCAGCCGTGCCAGCAGTGCCAGCCGTGCCAGCAGTGCCAGCCGTGCCGGCTGTGACAGCCGTGCCGGCTGTGACAGCCGTGCCAGCAGTGCCAGCAGTGCCAGCAGTGCCGGCCGTGCCAGCAGTGCCAGCCGTGCCAGCAGTGCCAGCAGTGCCGGCTGTGCCAGCCGTGCCAGCCGTGCCAGCAGTGCCAGCAGTGCCGGCCGTGCCAGCCGTGCCAGCAGTGACAGCAGTGACAGCAGTGCCGGCTGTGACAGCCGTGCCAGCAGTGCCAGCAGTGCCAGCAGTGCCGGCCGTGCCAGCCGTGCCAGCAGTGCCAGCAGTGACAGCAGTGCCGGCTGTGACAGCCGTGCCAGCAGTGCCAGCAGTGCCAGCCGTGCCGGCCGTGCCCCCTCCTCGGGGCTCCGCGCCAGCTCCCGGCAGCCCGGGATGCGGAGAGATCGGGGACGGGCTGGGAGGCGGCGGGCTGGGCGAGAGGAGAAAAGCGGGAGAGGAGGGGAGGGGGTAACGGGCGGAGAAGGGGAGGGGACAGCCAGGGCGGGGAGGGGGCGAGAGGAGAGAATAAAGCCGGGAAGGAGGGGCAGGTGAAGCTGGGGAGAGCCGGGCGGGAGAGCGAGGATGGGGCGGAGGGCGTGAGCGGGGCCGTGCCCGGCGGCGCGATGCTGCTGCCCAGGCGGCAGTGGCAGTGAGCGGGGAGCCGCCATGGGCTGCGGGGGCAGCAGGGCCGACGCCATCGAGCCCCGCTACTACGAGAGCTGGACGCGGGAGACCGAGTCCACCTGGCTGACCAACACCGACTCCGAGAGCCCGCCGCAGGAGGGCGGCAGCGCCGAGCCCGGCGGCCGGGAGCAGGGCGGCCCGCGGCCCGGTGAGTGGCGGCCCCGCCGCGGGCGGGCACGGCGGGCCGGCGGCCCGGGGAGGGGGAGGCTGCGGCACACGGCCCAGGGAGCGTGTCTGTAGGTGCGGGCACCCCGCCTAGCTGTCCGCCGCACCTGCTTTCCGAGACCGCCCCTTCTGCCCTCACAGAGGCCCGAGCCCGGGTTTAAAAGCCCCGGGGGGTGGCCGGGGCAGCCCGGCGCGCCGGGACCCGCCACCCGCGCGGGGCTTTCCGCGGCAAGAGCTTGTTCGGTGCCTGGGGACCGTCTCACGGTGGTGCTGGGCTGGGAGAGGGAGCGTGCCGATGCCATCAACTCTGTAATAACGCACCAGCAGCCAAGAGAACTTGGCTCTTCGAGGCTCTCGCTGTGGAATACGCGTCTCCCTTTGCAAAACGAGTCCTTTAGGAAACAGGTTTAAAATAAGGAAGAGGTTCTGACACACCAGCCGCCTTCCACACCTCCTCGAAGCAGAATGATGTACACAAAAGAAAACTGCTCAGACGGTGGGCTGCGCAGGAGCTGACCTACAAGTTTGAATTTCCTCGTTCTTGTCAGTGTGGTACGTGCCTAGTTGTGAGCTGAGGTACGGACAGCCATGGGAAGGAGAGTGAGAAGCTCTGATCTGATGTGGGGTTTTAAACGTTTTCAGAATTATTATGTATTGCAGTGGTATCCATAAATCTCAGTTTAGGTACAGAAATTCATTGCGCTAGATGTTGCACAAACACAACATGGAGATGGTTGCGGTCCTGGATAGATTATAATTTGCATATAAAGCAGTAAATGCCTATAGGCAGCTTCAGAGGAAAAGAAGTAGCTTTGCAGACTTTTATAACACGCTACAAAGCACCAGGAAGAAATCATGGAAGTGCAGGAGTGAAAATTAAGAAAGGTGGGCATCACAGGCCACCTGGAAAAGGGAGATGATGACTCCATGCTGACCAAAATACAACGAGGGAGAAGTCATAAAGGATCTATGTTGTACTCCTGAAAGCTAAAGAAAGACTTTGTAGTAACCACATGTGAAATCATGAGAATTTGAAGGTGAGTTGGTATAGGAAATGCTGTGAATTTAGAGGTTCAAGATGATACTGGCCGGTAAGCATGAATGACAGGTGACAGTCTTCCCTCCAGCAATGAAGGCTAAACACAGTGAGTGTTACCTCCATACCCATGCTTAGCATTATCTTAGCCACACTTACTTTGAGTTGGTGCCTAAACATCCTAAACAGAAGCCAGATAGGAGTAGATCAATAAGTATTCTTCCTAGAAACATGCAATAGTTGAATTTGTGTTAACAGATGAGAATAGCAGAGGTAAGGAGGACAACACTCAAGTCCAATAGAGACTGACTAGGGGTAAGAGAAACTCTTTACACAAAGGCCTTACAGAGGAGATTAGAGAGGAAGGGAGTGATGAGTGAACAGACTAGTAGGAACAAAGGAAGGGATAGTAGGACTTCAGGGAAGGTTGAGGTTCACCTTTCAACACAATCATGGTGGCAGCAGCTTAAGGAACCTGAGTAACGCACACTGGCCCTGATTAGTGCCTTGAAAGTCATAAAATACTTCATGAGAGCTGCTGTAGGGTAAGGCTTGCCATAGGAAAAGAAAGGAATAAGGAGAGGTACTCCAGGGACTAGAAACAGCATGTTCAGGGAATGTACAGATGAAAAGGAGAGGCAAATGAGGTCAAGTATGGGCTTAAGATGTGAAGAGGAAAACATGCCTTTATTGTGAGAACTGAAAACTATCTAAGAGTGAAAGGCAAAAGGGAAGAGTAAGGGAGGGGGTAAGAGCAAAATGGAGGAGATGGAGATAGGATGTGGCATTGGTGTAAGTGGAGGTAGGAAACCTCTGTAACTGGGACATAGAAAGGGAGAAGGCAGCTGGGGAAAGGGGGACCAGACAGAAGCATCTGGGAAAAGGAGGATCAAGTTGTTCTTTGTCATTTTTCGCTTGGAATAAATTGGTGAAATTCTGTGAAGAGAGAAGCAGAGGCAGGATGGGGGGAAGATTTCAGAAAAAAGCCAAAAGCAGTAAAAGGTGGCTGTGTTTGTCAACATGTTTCAATTAAGTAGAAAAAACCCACTAGGCGTTAGACATCAAAATGGAAAGAGGGGTAAAACACTCAGGGATGAAAGAATATATGGTATACAGGATCAGCAAGCATATCAGAGAGGAAGGGGTTAGTAACTGCCATATATTAATCTTAGTAATCTCATCCCACCCCAAAATTTCATTATATCCTCTTTTTTTTTTTTTTTTTTTGTCAGCCAGCATATTTAGCTTTCTGTGTCTGCTCTCACTGGAACTGTATGTATTTGTGTAGCCAAAGGTTTGTATCTTTACTAAGGCATTTTGAAAGCTAAAATATTATTAAATTAAAAAGGAAGTAATGAGTTTTTTTAATTTTCCCTTAACTTCTCCTTTCTTCCTATTTCAGCTGGTCCTTTCTTAGAATATTTGTTCATTTCCCTACTTGATTTTTTTACATCCATTTTAATAAAGTGTATTGCAATCTCCCAGTTTTTACGGGAAGATACAGGACAATATCAGTTGTTATAATATAGCTAAAATAAGACAAACAACTTCTCTTAAGTTCACGACAAGTCACTAACAGACACAAATATAGGTAGTAGCAACAAGTAGGAGTACACTGCTGAGGCTTTGACAATGATGGGCAGGGTAAATTGATATGGATGAACAGGGGTAGAAAAGTAGTAAGTAACTTCATGAAGCACCGCAGGTGGTGAAATTGAAAGACATCTGCTAGAAGATAAGTGTATGTACTGTTCATAGGCGAGTGGCTTCCATGAGGGAGGAAAAAAAGCAAAGACTCACAGTGCGCCCATACAATAGAGCAGTTTCTCTTAAGAATATCCATTGCTATGTGAGCAAAGAACTTTTCACAGGATTCAACTACTGTGTAGGCTATAGCTGGGGATAATAATAGATTACATTTCCCCTTATTAACTGCTTATTGATCCTTGCAACCCTTTGCACAAATTGCCTTCTCTTTAGAGGGTCTGATTCAGCTAAGTGGATGTGTTAGCACGAGTAATGATTTTCTGGGGAAGTAAGAATCTGCAGGAGCAGGTGAGTCCCTGTGGCAGTCACCATGGGTTACAAGCAAACCATGAGGAAAAAGACTGAATTAACAAAAACTACACAAAAACTGTCAAGTATTTTGGAACACATTTGCATAGCCTGCTGTGTTACATTGGGATAACTTGCTAATATATATGTGTAGGGTAGTAACTTAAGCTGTAAAATTTCTTGCCAGAAACCTGGACTGTAGAAGTGCTATATGTTCCATGTCAACTATTAAAAAATACATTTTGTTTGTTTTAAAGCAGGCTTTAAGTCATCTTATTTCTATTTCCTTCCAATTTTCAGTGACTAAGTTAGCTGTTGTATTCAATTATTTTTTCTATATTTGAAGTGCCTCAGAGTAGATAAAGCAGCATGTAGCCTCATGGTCAGAGAGACCTTACAATCATGATTTACCTCATGGGCTGCAAACGCCTTAGGACAGGATCTCTCCTTACTGTTTTCCAACAGCGACCAGCACAGTAAGACCCTAGTCTTGGCTGGAGATTGTTATTGAAATGAAAATAAAAATAATTTTTAAATGATGTAGCAACCAAGTAAAAAATAGTTATCTTTTATCAGAACTTAAAAGCTGCATATTGATCACCTCAGGACTCACTTGATCAGATCCTCAACTAATAAAACATTTGTTTATTTTTTATCATTACCTGACTCACAGTATCAGCTAAGGCTTTAAAAACAAAGACAAATGGTTTTTATTCTTTGTACTTTGCACTATTTCTACAGTAAAATCTTGTTTCCTGAAGCACGTTAAAGAAAAACATTATCCACGTTTCACATAAACTCACTTGGGAGAGAAACTTGCTCATGACATCAGCAAACGTACCTGCACTCAGTGGTCTGCCAGGATCAGTTAATTCCTTAGCGAAGACATTTGCAAAATAGCTATGAAATGGGAGTAGACTGAAGTCCTTTGTAAAATAAATAAAGAAAATCAGAAGAATAGAGGAGAAATTTTATCACTATCTAGCAGTCTGGCTGGCTAACATTTTATCTTGCATAGTTACCTTTAATAGAGTTGTGCATTTATGAATAATTCTTGCTTTTTTCTCTGGGGTTAAATGACTGGCTTGTGCTGCTGCTCTACTGTATTCTGATTGCTTCCAACTGTGGGAAGTTTTATAGACCAGGTTTGTCTTTGCAGCTAGGGTCTGGTCAAGACTCTGCAGAAGAGAGGGTTTCAGAGGTAACCTTTCACAGAGAAATTTTTGAAAATTGCTTTTCCATCCTTTGCAGTAGGATTGGAAGCAGCTGCAGCCGAAGAGCTGTGCGAACACCAGTTGCCATAACAACAGGGACTGGTGCTGGCTTGGACCAGAGCTACAGTCATCTGCTCTTTCATTTACCAGGTATACGTAAAGTTAAAAGGTTAACAGAAATGAATAAGCAAACATCAGGTTGTAAATTAAGAACTTGGTGCAGCAGATGGTTTCTCGTAAATCGGACTGCATAGAAGTATTTTTAATAAAAAAATCTATTTCGGGTTAAGAGCCAAAGAGGGACCACTTTTGCTAGTGCATAATATGGGTATGTCAGGATCTCTTTGTGCTCTTATACCCATTTACTACTGTTCTTTTATAAACAGGTTGGTTCAAAATTTGCTGTTTGAGAAACGTGACATTTGATATTTTCAGGAGATAACCTTATTACAGTTCAGAATTATAGTAAAAGTCAATAAATACAGCCTCTTCCTGGACTGTAAGACATTACAGTTAATCCCCTATTCCACCTTACTCCAGGGGTTGGATATAATAATGTATTGGGTATGTGTGGCAGGGTTTTGGTAGTGGTAGGCTACAGGGGTGGCTCTGTGAGAAGTTTCTAGAAGCTTCTGCTTTGTCTGATAGAGCCAATGCCAGACGGCTCCAAGATGGACCCACCACTGGCCAAGGCCAAGACCATCAGTGATGGTGGTAGCACCTCTGTGGTGATGTATTTTAAGAAGTGGAAAGAACTGCTACACAGCAATAATTGTAGCCAGAGAGGGGAGGGAGAATATGTGAAATAACTCTGCAGACACTGAGGTCAGTGAAGAAGGAGGGGAAATTGATTCTCGAGGTGCCAGAGCAGAGCTTCCCCTGCAGCTGTGGTGCAGCCCATGGTGAGGCAGCTGTGCCCGAGCAGGTGGATGTACTTGAAGGAGGCTGGGACCCCATAGGAAGCTCGCGGTGGAACAGGCTCCTGGCAGGACCCGTGGACCCATGGAGACAGGAGCCCACGCTGGAGCAGGTTTTCTGGCAGCACTGGTGACCCCGCAGGGGACCCACACTGGAGCAGTCTGTGCCTGAAGGACTGCACCCCATAGGAGGGACCCACACTGGAGCAGTTCATGAAGAACTGCAGCCTGTGGGAAGCACCCACGTTGGAGAAGTTCATGGAGGACTGTCTCCTGTGGGAGGGACCTCACACTGGAGCAGGGGAAAATGTGAGGAATCCTCCGCCCGAGGAAGAAGAAGCAGCAGAGAAAACATGTGATGAACTGATTGCAACCCCCATTCCCTGTCCCCCTGCACCACTGGAGGGAAGGATGTAGAGAAATCAGGGCTGAAATTGAGCCCAGGAAGAAGGGAAGGGTGGGGGAAGGTGTTTTAAGATTTAGGGGGGGTTATTTTCTCATTATCCTTCTCTGATTTTGATTGGCAATTAATTAATTTCCCCAAGCTGAGTCTGTTCTGCCCATGATGATAATTGCTAAGTGATCTCAACCCATGAGCCTTTCATTACATTTCTCTCCCCTGTCAAGTTGAGGAGGAGGAGTGATAGAGTGGCTTGGTGGGCACCTGGCATCCAGTGAAGGTCAACCCACCGCAAATTATATGGTATGTGCTAAAGAATCCTATTTCAATATTGTTTCTGGATTTTAGTTATAAGACCTCTGCAATTTCAGTTGTCACTAGCCTCTGTACGGAGGGCGGCACTAAGGAAACTTTTCTACACCACCTGAAAAGAGAATAGAAAAAAATAGCACGTGGGATGTTGCATAGAGTAGGGAAAGTGTTTGCATCTAATTTTTACCATCTAGCTTTCAGAAAGCAGCCTTCTTATGTGTCTCCTCTACTTTGTACACCAACTTTTTGTGTCTTAGCATTCACGTGGATGCGTAACAGACTTCTTAAACATGGAAAGCGCCTCCATAGAGTGGGTTTGTGTAGGTGCTTCCATCTGCACAAGATTGGGTTCAAAGCCCTCTGAAAACCACTTTCTTAAAAGCATGATTTGATAGGGCTGTTCTTCAAAGGGTTTCTTTCCAAGTGGCACCTCGTTTTGTGTCATACCTCACTACACTTCTGAAAGACCGCATAAATAGCAAACCTTGCTGTCAGTACTGGAGGTACAAACTCAGTACCAAAGATGGAGGTAAACAAAAGCAGTGGAAAAGCCCGGAGCCCATGCTGCTTCAGAGGAGTTAACCATTCCCATATGCTTTAGCGACTTCTAGTCAAACTTTTTACAGCATGTCTGCAGGAGAGGGGTGGGAAGTGTTGCAGGATGGAAGGGAAATAAAACTGATGCCTCCCTCAGAAGTGGAAAAATAATCACTTTTGCCAGTAAAAAATGACATTTCTGCATCAGTCTATGGATCAGGGGGGTTGTAAAGAACCCTAGATAGCAATAAAGGAAAATAATAGAATTAAATGGATAATCTCTGTAATAAATGATGGTTGCCAACCCACTGACCTGAAACTTCTCAGCATTGCCATTCCACACTCAACACACATACCTGGGTTTTGCTCAGCATAGAACCCCGTCAAAGATTATAGTATTGGCCTAAACCAGTATTTACCCCACCACAAGACAGCATTGAAATGGTTAGAAAAATTAGCTGATACATTTTTTTGTAATAACTATATTTTCCAGCCCAACCATAGCTGTTAATTTTCTTCCAATCCATGCATTTTCACCTTTGCTGTCATTCGATAGTTTAATACTCTTAATTTCACTTAGGTACAGTTGTAATTTAAGAAAGCTGAAATAAAGATCAGAAGAAACAAAGTATTTTCTTCCATAATGAGCCTTCAGCTTGCTGTTTTTTGAGATGTATTAGACTCAGTTGCTGGAAAAATGTCAATCTTGTTTAATGGTAGGTGGTTAGTGATGTTCGAGTAATGTATGAAACCTCCTGAAAGGTCCTGGTGTCTCAGGTGGGAGCAGCCACCCTGTGTCCCTGCAGCAGGAGGGAGGGCAGGGACTGGGCAGGGCTCTCCAACTGCCTCCTTCTTCCTCTGCAACCTCTTAATTGCACTTTCTGCCTCTAGGACTCTCTCAAAGCACTGCAAAAGCTGAGAAAAAACCATTTAACATGTAAATATACTATGATAATTTTTTCCATAAAGCCTCTTAGTCTCTGCTTAATTCCCATTTAGCTAATGTCCAGCAGTCTTGCTAAACCCCTCCTGCAGTCTAAACCAGACCTACTAGGATTGATTGCCCACAATTTACCCCAGTGTAATCATTTACCCACCAATAAAATAAATTCACTAAAAATGTGATGTGCAGGAATGGTTGAATTACATGAAAGGCTTTCCTAGCTGTACCAGAAAGGAGGAAGGTTGTTCAGTATCAATAGAGATGATTTGCATGATTTGGTACCTTCTCTCCAGATGATTTTCTGGTGGATAAAATTCTTCTTGTGTCATTGAAATCTTTCATGAGAAAAATTTTCTTAGTGAGAGCCAAAGGGCTCATTAACTATGGGAAGAGCTGTTGCCCTCTGCCTCAAAAGCAGGTGGTGGGCGAGTGGGATGGTGAGAGGGAAAGTGTCTGAAAGGATTTGAGCAGGAAACCTGAGCCGTGTTTTTCTTGGCAATGACAGGTCCTGCCTGTAGGATGCTCAGAAGGAAATTGCTTTCCAAAATGACTATTTTTCTGGAAAAAGCTCTCTTTTTTTCCTTTTATATCCTGATTCAGGACATTAAAAAACTCTTTTTTCTTATCCTTGGGAATGAGTTTACACATTCTGGCCAGTTCTAATCCTGTATTTTCCAGTTTAAGAATGTATAGTTCAAAACTAAGACTTGAAAACAGAATTAGCTTTAAGTGAAGACTCATGCCAGTCTCGCAGTAGAGGTGTAATTTATTTCATGCAGGAAACACAGTTCAGAGTGCAGTTTACCTCATTGCGCATTGATTAGAATTTCCAAAATTTCCACACTGAGAACATACTGCAGTAATCTAGCACTTAGGTGACGGAAATCTGTCTTTTCTGTACCTGTAGTCAAGTATAGAGATATATTTTTTAATAGAAACAGAACTAATATTGCATGTCTGACTTTTTTTTTTTTTCCTCAGGTATTCCTGCAGTTTAAAAATAAATTGATTGCAATTTAAAAAATCTGAGATTCAAAGATGGGTTTTATCTTAAATACACTAATAGTTAAGACTCAGAAACCGAATGATTGAAGCCATGAGTTTATTGTAAGGCTTTTTGTTTGACTCACATAAAGCAGCACTCTTCTAGATCATGCAGATAATATTTCAAAAGCTGGGTGATTGTGTGCATTTTTTGGCAGTGGCCTTCCGTGAAAAAAGTGCCTTGGTCCTTTACTGTATGCAAAGAAATAATGAGTTCCTATCCCAATTTTATTATGAGTACATGCATAATTACTTCCCTAGACTGTCACTCTGCCTTTTCTCTTCTCTCTTCTGTTTAGAAAAAATACTGATTAAAAGTAAAACAAACAAGTAGATGGGGGAGCAACATTTTACTGATTAATGTGGGCAGCTGTAGGCTGTAGGGTTTTCCATTTTAAAGTTTTCCTGAATCCACTGAGCTCCTCCAGATTGTTTCTGTGTTGCTGTTTGCTTGACTGAGCCTTAAGTTTTAAGCAGCTGATGAAAAAGCGGTAACACAGCCTCTTATTTCTCCTGGAAGATCATGGATTCAGGCTAGCCTATTGGGGTAGGTGCTAGCTACTGAAGAGCAAAATAATCATCCAGTCCTCTGTTGACTGATTTTTTAATTTTTTTTTTTAACCAGTTTTCTAGCAATGCATATGGTTGTGTTTCTGTCTCTGTACATTTCATCTGGATATTGTCCTCACATTGCAATTGTCATTCTTGTAATTTGCTAGTATTTCCCAGGTAGGCCATCAGAATTGTTTCAAGCACTTGCAGTGCTAGAAGTATGAACTTCTGCCACTTGCATAAAGCCGGTGCCCAAGTGCTTTCTGAGTGTTTACGCTGTCCATGGAAAAGATTAAAAAAATTTAATGGATTTATCTAGTAGATTGTTAACGGCTGATGACATTAGGCTTTAACAACGCTACTGCCCTCGTTTTAAGATGAACACTAAATGTGAGTGATAGCTTTTTCACATGCATACAGATATCTTAAGGCAAAGCATTTTATGATCGCAGTCATACCATGAGCCAGTTAAGTCATCAGTATCCTTTCATATATTCATAAACTCAGGCTGGAAGTGTCACTTGCCCATACAGCCCACTGGTCTTCCCTCAGTTAATTGCCATACCAAGCATACCTTTGGGACATTCAGACTTAATTTACATATTTCCAGTGGATGACATTTTGCCTAAGCCTTTGTAAATTAGGTCAGTAGCTAATCACTCATTGCGAAAATACATATCTAATGCCTTACCTGGAACATTTAGCTTCAATTTCCAGCTGTTGAACCTTGTTGAGCAAAACTGAATTTCAGCTCATTCCATGTACATTTAGATGGTTTTCATGAGGATTTCTGTTTAGTCTGCCTAAATATTTTTGCTGCTCTTCAGTATGATTAATTGAAATGATACTATCTACTCATCTTTAAATTCCATGTGTGATTAGCAAGGTAATGGGAATGAAAACAATACTTCCCATTTCTGTGTTGGAAATTAGTCTAAAACATAGTGAGTGATGTTTTATTACCACATCCTGAAGGAGAAGGAAAGACCATCTGAACATCAACAGATCTAAGCCACTGTTCAGAACCTGTCTTCAAACAGGGTGATACGGTTGTGGGAAGGACGGTTGAGAGGCGGCCAGCAGTCTGCTGCTTGTTTTTTATCTCTCACAGTGCTTTCCTGAAATGGGAACATATTTATTTGTATTTTAAAGAAAGGGTCAGACAGGAACTGAGCCAAAACCAAGCATCTTTGGAGAACAGGCTGACTTGACTTAGTTTGGACACCCACGATGTAAGGTACATTACATAATGGTATCATTTTTGAGGTGAATTTTTCATGGGCAGTACTGAAATACGGCCTGTATCTTTGCATGCAGAGAAGCAGATCCCTGCACTGCCTATCTTCCTGAAAAGCTGTATTATGAAAAGCACTTTAGAGGTTTGCTATTTGTTAGTTTTTCACTTTGGAGGAATAAGTGATCTGTTTCTGGCATATCATGTGACACCGGTAAGTTGCTTAACCATTCCATCTAATGATTTTCCCAGGCATAAAATGTAGTTAAGATTTAAAGTCTTCCAAAATGCTGCCAATTCTTATTCCACAATATAGTTAAAATTCAGTTTTACTTTCCTGTTAGAGTTATTAAAATTTGTATCTTCATCCATCAAACTCTGTTGTCTTTCTGTCATTAAATTCTTCCCTAGCACCCTGATAACAATTCTTTCAAGTTTACCTATCCTATCTTCCCTTCATGGTCAGACTAATCCTCCTTATTCTGCTTCTGGAGTCTATTTTCCATGTAATATCATTCGTCTTGAGCTTTGAAATGATCACGCATTTTTAAAGAGTGTTGTGGTATGCTTTTTCTATTTGGAATAAATACAAATTTTATATTCACCTTTCATTTCATAGATGGGGTTACAACATTGTTAAGTTTGTTTACAAGATAGTCATACCATGATTCTGTATCATAATTTGAAGTCAAAATATAGCAATATGCAAAGATTTAGCATCTGCCCATACCAGGGAAATTAGGCCATGTAAGGAATACCAAGGTTTGCACCTTTAATGCTGCCCTTTTTTGTATTTTACTTGTCTGCCAGAATCCTTGGATACTCTCTAGTAGAAATCTTCACATTATAGTAATAAATCTGATCAGACTTTCTGAGCTATTTATCATATTCCTATTTATGCATGTGCATGTTAAATTCCAGATTAAAAATGTTTTAGAAATTCCTTTTATCCAAAGAAGAGGAGCCTGTTGGCTCATTTCAAAAGGGCAGTGGTTAAAGAAGTTTTGAAATACAGAAATCTGTAGGACTCTTGTTTTATGCTCAGAAATGAAGTGGCAGCAAATAGGAAAACAAGCAAACCTGCCAGCCAAAACTGTCTCAAGATGTAGTGCTTGGTCTCTCAGTTTCGCCAGGACTCCAGTGTGCATATCGTCATTTAAAAACATTAAATATATTCATTGTAATCCGGTTCTTTTAGTACTGTATTCAACATTTAATACCATAGTCTTACAGAAGAACATAATTCCATAAGGCCCCTAAACATGTGACAAAACCATGGCCAGATCAGGATTTCAGAGGCTGATTTGTCTTCTGCTATTAGCTATTATCTGAGCCCTGTCATCTTGCATAAATGGAGAATTTCCTCTTATTTATCACCTACTTCCATTAGCACTGAAAGTAAAGCAGATACTTTCTAAACAGAAAAAGAAGAGACTGTTTGTGCTCTAGGGCGAGCTGAGTTCAAATAAGCATCCCATGGAGGTAGGGAGGAAGGCACACAGCCCTCTCTCTCCTGCTTCCCCATGCCTACTGCATGCCAGGGCATGGCTCAGTCCTGCCTGGCTGGACTCAGCTTTGGGGGGAACTGCCATGTGTGGAGGGCTTCACAGAAGGAGAACAGATCTCCTCTCTGTGCCTTTTCCCCAGTTTGGGACAGGGGGAACCATTTCTGTGGCATCTCTAAAGAGAGACTCCACAAAACAATGATGGCCAACACAGAATGTATAGAAGATGCAAATAGATTTGTTTTGGTTTTCTTCCCTTCTAAAATTATCGCATTAGAATTTGGATAAATTGTTCTGTATTCTCTGAATGTCTGGGCAGCAAATTTATTGTGTTGTTATATTTGCTGATTCAATAAACACAAAACATTGTTTTTGATGACATTTTCCTGCTGCAGCAGGTCCTCCCTCTGCATATCTTCTGGATCCTTCATCCTAGCTTACAAACCCACTCTATGCTATGTCTGAAAGTTTCTAAATTCTTTCTTGTTAGGGAGAAAGGCTACTGCAGATTTCTTGAGCATCTGGCCTTATCCCTGAAGCTACTTCTTTGGAGAAAATGACTTAAACTTGACTTTTGTCACAACCTCCACTGCATTAATTTTTTGATCGGATCCATGCTGTTATTTCTGCAGCAAAAGTAACATACTGCACTCAGGCCTGCAGATGCGTAGCCTTCCCACACATGAATGGTTTCAGATCAGGAAAATAGGTATAGAAAACAGGTATTTCAGTGCCCTCTGTACTTCTTATAACTCCGTAGCATTAAAAGCAAGAAACTCATTTGGTAGTAACAAATACCTATTGCCTCTGGAAGCAATTGCATGTTGTGATAACATTGTTCATTCATCTTTACTGTGAGTTTTCTCAGAGTCCATTTTTACAGTACAGTATCTTATTATGCAGACATTTTCTAAAACAGCATCTTATGCATTATTCATGAGATAAGTCATGATAAATAAAAAAGTGTTGCTGAACCAGAAAATTGAACCTTACTGGTTTGTTCATAGTCAATTCCAAAGATAAAAATTTAGCATACTAACCAACAGCTACCCACTTTAAACAAGTATGTGCCTGTTACTCAATAGCAGAGCATGTGACAGCACAGGGTCAGATCTATAGTGTATTTGTGTCAGAATTCATCTCCAATTTTGGCCACTACCTGCTGCTTTAAGATCAGGTAGGAGAATATTGTGGCAAGCACATGTGGAATAATTTTCTCCCCAAAGTTCTGATCCTTTTGGCTAAGATTAACATCGCCTTCGTACTACAAGGCTTCATACCCCTTCCAGATTTCTTGATGGCATTAACTATTGCAGCACTGCTGGTTTTTGTTAGTCACAGAAATTTTCAGTTCATCTTGGATAGTATTAAGATATTGCTCTTTTGACGAGGTTTATGCGAAGAGTTCTAGGCAGACCTACCACCTGCTATCTGTGGTTTGAGAAGTTTCCTGTAGTCCTGATAATTAAGGGTTCCCCTTAAATGTTGCTGTCTGGTTCCTTCTCTCATTCTTGATCATTAGCAAGTATATATTTGCTTCCTCATACATAGATAAGGTCTAGCAAAAAGCCTTGGGGAAGCCATACCTTTATCTTTTGTCTTGCACAAAGTTGACCCCCTATTTATCTTTTTCTCCCTCCGTGTCAGCTGTCAATACATTACACTATTTTGCTTTTTACTCCAGTTTTACTTCCACAATCTGAATTAATTATGTAATTCCCCTCTCTTCACATAATCTTTATTTCCATACTAAAATCTGGTTAGAAAGAGTTAAATATTGAGAGTAAAAGTTTCCTCTCTTCTTTATAAGATACTCTCATAAAGGACAATTTGAATTCTTAGCTATAACCAGGCTGTACAAAGAACTACAGAAGCATCTATGTATCATTTATCCTTGGTTTTATTATCACTAATGTTGTTGTTATAATAGAAGAAATCAGAAATACAGGTCTAAAATCTAAAATTTGCATTCCGTGTTTTACATTTTCTTTGGCTTCTCTGTGATGAACATCTTAATGATGGTTTAAAATGATTCTTTTAAAAGCTTTCATTAGACTGCTTCCTCCCCATTTAATTATTTTTTTAGGAGTTATAAAATATGATTTAAGCATGCTTTATTTTGAATGGGCATAAGGTTGCAAATCTGTGAGCAACTTTTCAAACTAGAATTTTACAAATATATATTACAAAATACCTGAGGGATTCTGCTCTCTGGGAATTTCTGAAAACTCATTCAAAATTTAAAAATTATTAGGACTGTAGACGAAAGAACACATGCTAGCACATACTAAGAGGCCTCATAGAACACTGTGGGAGATGGGACTTGGTGACTCTTTCTCCTAGAGAAGTGAGGTGCATCCTACCAGGAAGATAAGCGAGGCAGAGAGGGAGATGTTGTGAGAGAGAAGTTAGGGCATAAGTATGTTACAGCCAGCAGAGAAAAAAGGGCATCACAGACAGATTTCTCTGAATGCATTGCTGAATTTGCATCAGATTTTCAGGTGGCATTTAGGAACAGAAAGGTGCATTTGAACAGCACAGATCAGTACTTCCTGCAGTTCTGTTATGAAGAAAACTTCTGTTCTTTAGAAAATGGTCGTGTGCTACCTGGAATTAATACAAGACTTAATAGTCTGAAACACAAAGAATCGTGACGATGATAGTAACTATGGTTAATTAATAAAGACAGGTTTAGAGAATTAAGGTAACAGAAGCATTGGTGTATTTGGAGTCTTCCTTCTAAAAATTAATTTTGATATTTACTTGGACACACTGAATTTTTCATTACATTTACAGTAGAGAGAGTAGGAGGTTGTCCCAGAAAGATTGAAAAAAACTTGGCATCTTACTGACAGTCTGAAAATTCAGTGTTAGGATAAACTATTAATTATGAGTAGCAGCAGTTCTTGGAGAGTTAATTTTTTTATGCTGTTTATACGAGCTACATAAAAATACTAGTGCCTTTGGTTTTGTGTTAGTAATGGCAGTTGTCATGTTTGATTCTTTTTGTCCTCTTCTAGGATGTTATATTACCTTTAATACATCTGTTGTTCTCCACATAGGATTTTTATTTCAGACAGATTTGTCCTGTGTTGCTGGTCTTCACACATATATTGAGATGCCTCTGATTTTAGGTAGCTTTCTGTACATTACCTAATGATATAATTATCAAACTCTTCTTGAATGCCCTTCTTTTAAATTGTGGAACAGCTAAAACATACCCCAATATCCTAGGGAGCGATTTTCAGTTTTGATTTGTCAAATTCAATAACTGGAGCTGATTTTTGCCCATATGCAAATTTTCCCAAACTTTCATATTTTGGGAAGTTTGAACAAATGGCAGTACTTTAATGCCAACATTTTAGTGGGGGGAAAAAAAAAACCCAACCAATCTTCGGCAAATTTTGTTTTTCAAAATCTGTTCAAATTGTGCATGTGAAAATACACAAAATGAGAGATTATTTGAACTGCCATCATTTGCTGTAAATCATCAGACTTTTTAATGAAAGATATTTTAGAAAGAGTTCCTTTGTATCAGTCAGTCATATCGCATCTTGTCCTGGATCAGCAACTCTGGGACACCGTTTTTGTTGTAACACAGTGGGAATCTTTGATGAATCTGAGCTAAATGAGCAGAACAAATGTATGTCCCCTGATGCAGGGGTAGTAGGAAGCAATGTGAATGTACCTCCAAAGGATTTGGAGTGCTCAGCAAGGCAACTCACCGAGAAGAATGAGTGTAACTGGGTGAGTGTTGTTTGGTTTGGTTTGGTTTTGTTGTATTGGATGGCACACCAATGTAAGCTGCTTTCTGCTGCCTCTTTCAATTCCTGTGCTACCTCCCAAGTTGTGCCAGTCCGACTGCTTGCGTCATTGGGTGATGAATAAAGTCTAGGGATTGATTTCACTTTGAAATAACCCTTTTTTTTCCTGATGCTGCTGAAAAAAGTGTTTGTCAAACTGCAGTCTAAAGGATTTCTGTTTGCCTGGTAAGAAAAGCAAGAGTCAGATCACCTGTGCAGCCTAGCAAGCCAGTGGAAAGGAAGATGACAGTAAACATTGTAATGGGAGGACAAATTCTTTTAAGCATATTTTGTGCTGAAAAGGTAGACTTGGATTTGTGAGCAACAGGGCTGCTGCTTGGGTATTCTCCCTGTGTCCATAGAGAGAGAACTTGTGTACGTTTTTTATAAATAGACCTGATTGCATGCAATGAAATACCTGCCCTGTGTTATTCAGTCCTCCCCATGATGGCAGCAGCCTGGCAGTCCCCCAAGCCCCAGTGAACCATTCCTGAGGAAAAGGTCAACATCACGTTATTGGGGCTTTGATAATCACCCGAAACTCAGGTTTTGGGAATGGAGCCATAAGAATATCCCAGGCTTGCCAGTTCAGTTGAAAATAAAATGCATGTATTTGACAGAGCATTGAGATGGGCTCTGCTGTTTTCCCTGGCCTCAGGAGGCCCACAGCCTTTTGGCAGGGGTTGTCCTGGCAGAGAACATGAGAATGAAAACATTACTGAACCTGTTTGTTTAAATTTCTACTGAAGCTCTACAATGAAAGTCCAAGGAGGTTATTTACCAAACCCATGCTGTGAGGATGATACAAATATCTCGACAGTTAGCTTGGTTTAAATGACACTGAGGCAGGACCCTGAGTATTGCCATCCTGCTAGCTTGCAAATTCTAGATTGTACAGAACAAGAAAGTTAACTCTTCCATTTTTGGGCAAACCCTAAATAGCAAGGCAAAAATATTTGCTATTTTAAAAGCAATCCTGTGTTCCTAATCTTTTTTTAACATCATCTCTGTTCTGCAATCAGCATTTTGTGCTATATATCTAGTCTATAAAATAGGTGTCGCTTTACGAATTGCCAACAAATTGTTCCTGTACTTCCATGCTCATGCATTCTCACTGTAATTTCTGCTCAGTGCTCATAGATAAAGAGCGAGTCACCGAAGTCTTTACACTGTTGCCCACTCTCTAAATCATCTATTTCCCAATGAAAAAGAATTCTAAAATAGTTTCTTAAATTCAGACTAGCAATCATATTTCAGAATAAAATAAAAAAGCTTTTTGCGCTGCTTTTTGCACTAGTATTGGTGATCACTACGTCACCCATATAAAAATAGAGTGATAGTGAAAGGCTCAGATATTGATAACTGGTTCATTTCTGACAAGTATTGCAAAAAAAGTCTCACCTCTGCAATGCAGTATGCAAGAAGGATGCTTGGCCTGCAAACTAACAGAGGACAAAAAATTAACCAGATACACCATTTTCAGGACTGAGATTTCCCATCGGCCTCCAGAAATGGATTGAAGAAAAATTGTTCTGTGCAAGACCAAAAGATGCAAAACAATCTGATAAGTGAACAATTGTGCTTAATAGCAAACTTCAGCTGACAGCTGTGTCACCAGACAATTTAGTTAGAGGCCAGATGGCCAAAGGGACACATGGTGGAAAGTAATTTAGGAGGAACTTTACAGAAGGAGAAACTCATAACTCATGTGTTTGAAATGTCCAAGATACAATTAATGGAATTAGTATGTAATGCCTAGAGCATTTTGCCTGTTCAAAGCTGTGATCAAGCTGGTTCTCACAGCTCTACAGCAAGGTGAAGCACTAGACTACGACGTGACTGCTGGCTTAGAGCTCTGACTCATATGTGGCTAACTGCCTCTCCATCTCCCTTCCTGACAACTGAGTTCATCTGTGATATCAGTCTATGCCACTTACTGTTCTGCACCAAGTCATTTGCTGCCTCTCACCTGGTACTGTGGAGTGGTAGGAAGAGATAAGACATGAAACACAAGTAGGTGTGGACTTCTGTGAGTTGCAGGAGGGGTAGCTTACTCTTGTGAGAAGTTGCTTTTAGATTTAGATGGGACAACATTAGTTCTTGTATCTAGCAGAAAAGGCAGCTTCCAAAGACCAAGGTTGTTGGTTGTTTTTTGGGATTTTGTTGGGGTTTTTTGTTTTGTTTTGTTTTTGTTTTTGTTTTTTTTTTTTTTTTTTTAATAAACTACAACGTAGTATTTTCAAGTTTCAACTCCAATTTTTTTCTGTCCAAAAGTAGATGACTTAGCATTGTTACTTACCACCACTGCAAGTTAAACTGTCTTTGGAAAACTAACACCATCTTCTGACTGCTCAGGGAAATGCAGTGACTGGTTCGTATTTAGACTCCTTAAACCTTACACAACTTCAAATATTTTCAATATCAAGACTTTGAATATTTGTTTGAAGATTTATTGATTTCAGTCATTGCCTCTGCTAGCTGATACTGATGTTGCTTTCTACTATTAAAGCAGATTTTCTTACAGATTTCTGGGAAAGAATTCAGGACTTTGCTTTCTTTTTAGTACCCTTACTATTGTGCTTGAATTCCCACCTGATTCATGGCAAAAGGTTTTGATGACACAATGTGCACTTCAACCAAATGACAAAAACATTTGTCATTGGTTTTCCTCATACTTATTTTTCACTTAGTATCTGTTATTCCTTGCTGCTTCTTCGGTTAGATTGTTATTCCTTGCAGCTTCTTGCTGCATTGCTGGTTAGTAAATCTGCTTTTTTTTTTTTTTTTTTTTTTTCTGTTTGAACATAAAGCTTATTATAAATGAGATTTGCCAAAAATAAAATTGAGAGCTACAGTCATGCATCCGACTTGCTCATTGTATTTTAATTTCAGACCCAGTGTTGCAACCAGATGGATAGTGCTCTGCATCACTATAAATGAGAACTGATTTTTGTTAATGCAAAAAAATGAGAAAATTCTTTTAGGCTGGCTAATCTCATATTGTACAATTGTTGTGGTTTAACTCCAGCTGGCAACTAACCACCATGCAGCCTCTCGCTCGATCGCTCATCCCACCCCCAGTGGGATGGCGAGGAGAATCAGAAAAAAAGTAAAACTCATGGGTTGAGATAAGAACAGTTTAATCATTGAAAAAAATAAAATAAAATAAAAGTAATGAAAAGGAAGATTTAAAAAGAGAGAGAAATAAAACCCAAGAAAGACAAGTGATGCACGTGCAATTGCTCACCCCTTGCTGACCGATGCCCAGCCAGTCCCCGAGCAGCGATCTGCCTCTCCCAGCCAACTCCCCCCAGTTTATATACTGAGCACGACATCCTATGGTACGGAATATCCCTTTGGCTAGTTTGGATCAGCCCTTCCTGGCCATGCTCCCTCCCAGCTTCTGGTGCACCTGCTGCTGTGGGAGCATGGAAAACTGAAAAGTCCTTGATTTAGGATAAGCGCTACTTAGCAACAACTAAAACATCATTGTGTTATTAACATTATTCTCACACTAAATCCAAAACACAGCACTGTACCAGCTACTAAGAAGAAAATTATCCCAGCTGAAACCAGGATAATGCGTGCTTTATCCACACAGCTAGAGCAGAAAGCAAATTAAAAATTTCTTTGATTACTGATAGTCAAAACAGCATGCAATGCATTTTTTCTTAATTTCTTTCCTCAGCTTCTGATGAAAAACTTGTTCAAGGCCATGAATAGAGCAATCTGTCCATCCATACTGGTCTCATCTGTCATGCTCACGTCTAACCCTATCATTTACCAGAATTGAAGGAGATTTAAGGGTAGCCTCTCTGGGTTCTTAGTTAAACCCTTGGTCATGAAAGCAGCTGTGTGTGTGGACAAGCCAACAGAGTTGTGCAAATGACCAAAAGGCTCCTAATATGATGCACTCATTAACCAGTATTTAATGTTTCCTGAGCCAGTGTTTCACAGGGCAGTGGACTATAGGATAAAGGCCAAATAATGGGAAGTGTGGGAATGAAGGTGGCAAAAGGAGGTAGACTGCTCTCACTTTAGTACTGTGCCACACCTTCCATGGCTTGTGCTATCACAAAAATGTGAAACAGAGGAAAACTAGAGCCAGTTACAAACTGCTCCTCAGTATCAATCGCACAATTTCATGTGTCCCTGCTAGGTCTTCTGGAGGATGGGAAATCAGCTCAGACAGGTGTAACTACAGCATCAGGCACAGCTGGAACGCTAAACGCTGAGAAGAGGAATGACTGTGGTCCTCAGTGTGCAAACCCCATGGTGCACAGCACAGGAGCTACGACGCAGAGGCAGAACGGCTTCAGGACAACAGAGGTAAGAGTATAATTATGTTCCCTGCTGCTCAGCACTAGCTTCAACCAGGTCGAACCTATTTTTGTGACAATCTTCCTCGCTGCGATCAAACTGTCTTTAACACCTTGGGATAAGAGAAAATGGCTGCACCACAGCCAGGGCATGAGTAAGCCTAGCACCTCTGATAATGCTTCATGCCTGAATGGCCACAAAATTGATGTTTTATTCAGCAATTGGAGTAGCACACACATTTGTTACAGCAAAAAACCTCCACACTTACCTTTTTCCAGCTCAGTCCAGCTGTGGCATGTATTGTGCAAACTGTTTAGATTAATTATCTGAAAGGAAATGGGTTTTTCCTTAATTGCTGTTTTGCTTAAATTACATGCACTGCATGAACTCTGGATCATTCAAAGCTGTATGTGAAGCCTGAAAAAGTCAGTGGGAATCTTTTCAGTTACTTCAGTAGGCTTTGGATCAGATCCTCCCCACTTCTCCCATCATCTGTATGTTGTGTAAATTATAGAAGGATCATCCAGTGTATGACACCCAAGGCTTTGGGGCTAGATTAAAGTGCACATTTCTCCTGTCGTAGCTGCCTACCTGCCTGTCTCTCACAGGTTTCCACCTGCTGCCCTGTTTGTGCAGTAGCTGCTGAGCTGCTGCAGATTAAAGTAATCCAAAAACTATGGTTGGTTTACTGCTTCCTCAGTTTCTCAGATGGGAAGACCTCTCAGCACAGCATGTGGTGGAATCACTGTACCCGCTCCATAAGAAGCTGCCCCCTCTTGGGAATCATGTCCTTGAGAGAGACAGATCTAAACCCAGGGGGACTGAGCAAAAATGAAAAAGGGAATTTGGATTGAACTTCACCTTGCATTTGTTAACAAACAACACATCGGTACATGTCTGTTTATTTTATATCTTCACTGTATTATCTTTGTACTGCAGTAGTACAGGAATATTCTCCAATGACATGGATCCTGCAGTATCTTTTCATAAGATACTGCAGCTCCAGACATATAGGGACACATTGTACAGCAGCATGACATCTAGAGCCATGTAAATGAAAAACATAAATGCCTGTCATAGCCACAACCTCACACACAAAAATTAATTGGTCAGGTTGGATATGGTTGAACAGAACTAATGTAATTACCAATCCAATATGAAAAGATTTAGCCACACTTGAGAATTACAGTGTATACCTGACATACTGTTGCAGAAAATTGTTTGTTTAATTTTTAAGCGATTGAAAAATTACTTCTGTATTTAGACTTACTAGGAAGTATGCGCAAATTCCCACAACATATTAATAATGTGAGTGTTGACTGTAATGGGACTGCTCAGTGAAGCATAGGTTCCTACCCCGGGGCCTTATGGCTTGCAGTGTATCCTCTTGCCTTTCTACATTCGTTAATACATATCTGTACTGTTGCAACACAGTGCAGAGAAAATTTCAGATGATAAGTAGGGCATTTACATTATTCTACACATCTAATCAGGGTGTCTAAGAAAGGAAGGAAAAGAAGGTAATTTGTCTAAATTTCTTATAGTCAAAAAATAAATGTATTTTTCTACAGTGAAAGTGTAGTATCTAAGTTAGGCTCCAGCTCTGGTTTGCCATTCTGAATCTTTGTTTTCCACTGACTGTTTAGGAAAATGTAAGATGAGCAGGTTTCCGATTTGGACACCTAAAGTTTAGGTGCCTGGAGATGAGAATGTGACTATTAAACTCAAAATGTGCCCATTTTATTCATGTGAATAGCCACATTGATTACAGTTTTTCTTTTATCTCTACATACTGTAGAATACAATGTGATGAAGGATATGGTGCTCTCAGTAGACTTGGGTTCTGCTATTGGCCTGGGGAGTAGTAGGAGGTAAATTGCTTCATGTCACTGTTTCTCATTTTCTCGGGCATCAAGCTCTAAAGCATGCTACTGCCTTACCCCTACCATCAGTTATGTGACAGGGTACAATCTGTGGTGTCAAAAGGGAAAGGGTTTGACACAGGCTGCATCTGGGAAACCTTAATATCCTCTCATAAGTGTAATGTCAAAATAACTTAGAAGTAAAAGATGCTGATGATGAAAGGAGTCCTAATATCAGTGAAATCAACAGAATTGTCAGGCACCCCAAAAGCAAAGGCGGTATCCAGATTATGTCATTGAATGACAATAACCTGGCTTGATTTTCATGATATGTGTAGTCTTTGAGGAGTCCTTGTGTGAACAGGAGCACTGGGGGAGTAGATAGCAAAGGAGCAGGTGTATTCAGGCTGCAGAAATGTGAAGTAATATACAGCAGCAAACAAACACCATGTTTTGCTCTCAGGTGAGTACTTATCTTCCACTCACGTCAGTGGAAGTTTAGCAGACATTATTCCACCTGGCATTGTTACCATGTAAATGATGCCAAATTTACCTGGCATTCTTTACACTTACAAATTATCTCATAACACTGGAAATGCAGTAATTAAACCCACCTAACCCAGCTCTGTGTCTCCATCAGCCCGGCTCTGAATGTCCTTTGCTAGACTTAACCAGTTTACCGCGCAGTATAGTGCGTTGCTTATGGCAACAAGCAGTCAGACTAGGAGATGGAGAAGGATAAATTTAAATTAGCAATGCACTTGCATGCCTCAGACAGACTGACTTTTCTGAATATTTGGAAATGATCTGGTGAAGCTCTGAAAGGTATATATTGTACTCTGGTCTTATACACAGGCAGAACTAAGTGTTACTTTGAAACTATATTTTCACTTAAGAAACGAAATAAAGTGGAGAAAATTCTGTCTCATGCTAGTCACACTCAACTCCCAGTGACATCAAAAGGAACCTCTAATTTCCACTTTTGGACTGAAACCAGATTTCTTTGCTCTGCTTTTAGAATACACATGTGCAGAGATTATAATTATAGCCAAGAGGGTTGACCCAAAGTCCACTGACGTCCACAGCCTTTATAGCAGTTGTAAAAGCTTGTGTCCATGCTGAATGAGAAAGTTGCTTCACATCACAGTACTGTGTGAAGAATGCTGGAGGCATTCTGTTTATTAAGTAGAACTGTTTTCACAAATTAGCAGGTAATCATCAATGACTCTTTGTGCTGTCAGTGTGCAACTCACTGTACTATTTAAAACTTTTACAGAGTAAATGGGACACACAGAAAATGTCAACAAAAGAAGTCACCATTAATGTTACAAAAAATATCAGACAAAGTGACAGAAGGAAAACAAAAAATTGTGTCAATTAACGAAGGAAAGCACAGGTGAGAATGGACCTAACAATGCTTCACTGCACTTTAAATGTCGTCAGTTGCTGAAGATATGAAGATCTCCAGATGTTCCATGTTGAATACAGCAGGCAACTGCTGCTGAGTGCCTTCAGAAACATGTCTTGTAGAAACCAGCTGCAGACACTGTAGGATGTTCAGGTGTCAATTGCCTAAAGCAGTGGCACTGCACAGATGTACACCAAAATTCGTGCCATTTGGTTTCTACTAAGTCCGATGTTATCTCCTTGTGTGTGTCCTGTTCGGTATTGCTCCTAGGATGAAGCTGGATGATGAAAGGTACAGTTCTTCTCAATTTAAAACAGGAAGTGAATGCATGAATCTGCATGTTCAGTCATAAGGGGTTTCAAGTGTGTACATTCAAACCCAAGGATTTAATTTAAAGTGCTCACTTTATAAAATTCAAACCCAGACATCTCAGAAGGAGACATATAGGTGGCTCCCATTAAATCTCTTTTAAGCTATATATATCAGTTATAGAAAATTAAGTCATATAGTAATCTTTTTATATTTTAGTATATTAATTACTTACCTTTAATTTATTTTCTGTATTGACAGAATTTAGGTCTTAGAACCAGTAACCTTCATACTGATCAGCCTTTCTTGAAGTTCCTAGTCTTAGGTAGTCAGGTAGGGTTCTGGCTACTTCATTATTTTATACATCCCCCTTTAATTATGTTGAGGCCCAGACTGACTTGGAAAAAAGTGATCACTATCATTCCATGAAAATAACCGTAATTCTTAAAGCAATATTCCAATTAACTTTATTTGATCAAAGTATAATTGATTTCATGTGCAAAACTTAATTGTATTGTAAGCAATCTTTCATAGTACTCCATGTTTATCAGAAATATACAGCTAAAAGGAATATAAATGTTCAGTGTAATAAAGATCGGGAATTAATTCAACATATTACGTCTTAATATGGAATTAATAATATATATTCTGTGTGAGTTTGTACATTTATGAAGATAAAAGAGGTAAATTCATTTGCCTCCCCCATCAGGCATTAAAGTAACTATTCAAACGTTGTTCATAACAAACAGATGGCAGTGGGAAGAAAACCCATGTATGAACTGCAAGAAGTCGTTTTTACACATAGGCAAATAAGTATAAATAGAATTGTGGGACTGAATCCTAATTTATTCCATATTAGGACTATTTTAATAACTTGCTGCTAGGTGTGTAAGTACTTAATGCTTTCCTTGGAGTATAAGAACCCTATGCAAATAGGGAATTGTTTATTAATTATTCCAACTCAAAGGCAAACTGAAATACAGAGTCACTGCAAGATTTTTACATACAACAGCATGCATATAAGAAATACTTATTTGTAGATGTCCTAAAAAGGGGCAAAGAACTTGTGTTAAGCTTTCTGCAGCTGGTAAGAGAAAAAAAATACTGAAAATAGCATTGTACAGGTAAGACAAATGGTAGTCTCTGTACATCCTTCCAAATTGTGGCTCTCTGCCAACTTTCTGGCAACATTATAGGAGAGGAAGGGACTTGACTCACTCTAATAATAAAGAGAGGCTGTAGCAGCTCAGCAATATTGATTTAGAAACGGATAGCCATTGTTGGTGGCCATGTACTGACCTAATTGAAAGCATGCATTCAGGATTCTGCATTATTTGTGTAGAGCAGATGAACCATTTCCGATCTATGTCAGACTTTTAACCCGCTTCTGTTTCAAAGGATTTACTGACAGAGTGCAGTATAACCCTGTATGATGCAGGAAAGCTATAGAAAGTGATTAACGATGCTGATGTGTGAAAGGGTAGAGGGGATTTTGAAGGAAGGCAAAAGGGAAGGTTCACTGTGTAACAAGCCTTGAGTGAGTACCACATTAGGGTGAGTAGTTGCGAGAGCAAAGGAGTCCTGGCAGTGAGATTATTTACTAGCTAGGAAATTATTTCATAATGATGTGCTGACCAGATGCATCTGTTGGCTTGGGTCACAGAGAGTACATTGGTATGAGAAACAGCCTTAGCTGCACGTCAGCAGACAGTAGGGAGGCAGTTTTTGAGTCTCACATTCAGAATGTGAGATGTGACAGGATGGTTAGCAGGAGATGGCCTTGGTACATAATTATCTGGGCAATCCTACAGACCTTGCTTATGTTGACCACATCCCCCATGAGAGTGGAGTGATGAGGGCTGAGTGCCCTGAATGACCCCTCTGCCTGCCCACGATAACTTTCCTGAGCTACTTTAAGATCCCATAAACCTGTTCATATCCTGAAACTTAACTTTAGGGCATTCAAAGCCTCCGTCCGACTTCGGTGGTACAAATCACATCTAGTTACAAGGAACTTTATAAACTCTTCTCACATAACACATTATTTATTAGGTGGTAACTGAAAAGAAGTTACGTGTTAGGTGGCTTCTTAGTTTCTGATGCGTAAGCTTCCAATGACCTTAATAAAACTAAGAGCATGTTGTGGAGATGTGAATCCTGCCACTGTGCATAGATAAGCTTATATTTATGATATTGTAGAAACAACCAATTTGTTTATAAAATAATATACTACTCTGTATAATTAAGGGTGACAGAATCTAGTCTATACTGCTTAAGACAATTTAAAGTCCTAAAAATAGATTCCTATGCTGGTTTTAGTGGAAGAAGCAAGCTCAAAGAATCATCTGGACACCTTCACTCCAGGCTGCCTTCCTAGGAGTGAAGAGTCTTATTTACAGGGTCTGTTCTTCAGGTAGCATCTTTCAAATAAAAATGGCTCAAATACAGGAAATAACATAATCATGTTAGAAGACATAGACTTTTAGATAAATGACCTGTGGACATCTCTGTCTTCTTATATGACAGGATTTTTGAAATGTAATTTTCTCCCAAAAGATATTATGACAATTTGTTTGATGTCCCTTGACTGCAAGGATTTCTACAGCTACATTGAACCAACATGCTTTCTGATGGAATGAATTGCCAATGTCTGGTGAGGTTTTGTGATTTACCTGAGTTCAGGTTTTAAACAGAAACAAACTTCCTTTGTCATGTTTCTGTAATTCCAATACAGTGTATAGATGGGATTTTCCTCTGTTGTGTATATACATGTAACACACATTTTCTTCCACTATGTGAGAAATAGAATCACTCAAAAGTAAGTGGACATTGGATAAAGAGGAGAGATAATTTTCAGTTACCCATAGACATCATTAGGCAAATTCATCTTCTCAAAGACTCAGTACAATTTTACCTTTCAGGATTCCTTCATCTTGTCCTTTATGCTTCCTTAATGTACCTACACCATTACTGTAGGACATTGACTGGAAGACATGCAGTTTTACTCTGCAACAGAAATTACCTGGTACTGAAAAAAATGGGAAAGTATAATTATTGTGTAAGCAATATATGAGTACTGGATTAAACATGCATTCTTGTTAGCTAAATGACTGAGATCGCATACAAAACAGAAAACGGATTTTTTTGATCTTCCGAGTATGTTCATATACATACGTATTAATATGTGCATGTCCCTGCATGTGTACCTTGTAATTGTCTTTAGAGTGTACTTCTGTTCTGCAGTTCAGGCATGTTTTTTTGCAAACCTTTTACTTGTGTTTTTAATTCTGAAGCCCAAGTGTAAAATATTTTAATGTTTGAACTGAAATCTGTTTTACACGCCTTATGAGAAGAATGAGCTACATGATTTGTGCATAGAAATGGTATTTGAAAAAGCAGGCTTAGTTTTATTTGGAAACTATGACTAATCTATTTAAATTCAAACTAGACTAACAAGAGCATTTTTGTACTCTCATTTTATCTGAAAATTATTGAAGATTGACCTTGAACTTGGAAATGAAAATAAAGAAAATTCTAAACTTGTCTATTTACCACACCATGCATTTTACATTCCTGTGTTTGTGGTTGATTTAATTTTTAAGAGCTAAGACCAAAGACTGAAAAGGTATAATGAATGGTTCCCACCTCCTCTCTTCATGGACTCGGAATATTTCTGTATCTGCTATCCTTGCTATCCTCAGGCTGTGGCTCATGGACTGTGTGGTCACATCAAAGAAGCTAAAATACATATATTCCCTGAAAGAAATTGCTGTGTTTGCCAAAGAGGGCTTATGAGGTCAAAATGAGAGCAACTGTAGCTCAGTAATTCTAAATGTGAGAGTTTGTGGTGGAAGTAAAGTGGAAGACACTGGCAGTCTGAGACATTTTTTCTAGTAAGATGTCATATTACTGCAGGGAGAGAGGAGACCAAGAACTGATAGTTATAGACCCAACTCAGAGTTGCCTCTCAAAATAGCAAAGTTGGTACATGCTGAAGTAATCCTTCCCCTTTATGTAGCCCCAGGAAAGTCCCTGCTGAAGCATTTGGCTATTTCTGGCACCTCACTTTAAGAAAGTTGGGAAGAAACCAGCAAAAGCAATTGGCAGCCTCCAATTTTGGACATTTGGACAAATGTGTGGATGTTTAATGGACATTTTAAAGATATTTTATAGGGGTGGTCCATAGACTAAGGGAACAATGTTTTGTATTATATCAAAGGATGGGAAGGGTGGTGGTCATTAATGAGGATGTATTGGATAGTTTGGGACCTGAGCATGACATAAATGATATGGAATAAGGCGTTAAGAATATGCTGGCTTTGGCTGGGATAGAGTTCATTTTCTTCATAGTTAGCTAGTATGGGGCTATATTTTGGATTTGTGCTGAAAAGAGTGTTAATTATACAGGGATGTTTTTGTTATTGCTGAGCAGTGCTCACACAGTGTCAAGGCCTTTCCTGCTTCTCACCTCACCCCACCAGCGAGTAGGCTGGGGGTGCTCAAGAAGCTGGGAGGGGACACAGCCGGGACAGCTGACCCCAACTGATCAAAGGGATATTCCATACCATATGACATCATGCTCAGCAGATAAAGCTGGGGGAAGAAGAAGGGAGGGGGGACATTCAGAGTGATGGCGTTTGTCTTCCCAAGTTACCGTTACACATGATGGAGCCCTGCTTTCCTGGAGATGGCTGAGCACCTGCCTGACGATGGGAAGTGGCGAATGAATTCCTTGTTCTGCTTTGCTTGCATGCACAGCTTTTGCTTTACCCATTAAATTGTCTTTATCTCACCCACGTGTTTTCTCACTTTTACTCTTTCGATTCTCATCCTCCATCCCACAATGGGGGGAGTGAGTGAGCAGCTGTGTGGGGCTTAGTTGCTGGCTGGGGTTAAACCATGACAGAGGCACAGTCCCCCAGGAGAGCCTGAGGAAGCCTGCCTGCTCAGTGTGAGAGAGCACTGATGGAAGCATGCTTGTGGTCTTCCTTTACATGACTGAGAAGAAGACAAGAAGAAATGGACTTAAGGAGAAGTTGGAAAGATTAATGCCAGAAAATAAAAAACTTTGAGGACCAATAAATATTTGACAGATTGTCTAGGAAAGTTTATTAAGATCAGTAATAAGTAGACAGGTACCTGTTATGTGGTGTAGAGACAACTGATTCTTCATGTGTTGTTTTACCACAATCCACAGAAACCCCAGTTTTACTCAGTTTTCTAGAACCTCTTGTTCCCCAAGGAGGTCTTCTCTGAAGTAACCTGTGAATAAAAAAAGGCATCTGACATACAGTATTAGTCTTGTACTACCAGGGCTCATCCAGATATAATGACTGTGAGGGAAAAGGGATGACATGATCACATCAGGCATGATATGCCTGTGTAATGAAAGTCCCACTTCTCCTAGGCTGGTAATGATAGCTATTTGTCCTTCTTCCTCCCATCAATTTTTGACCAGTTGCACACAGAAGATTCATTACTGAGATTACTGTGTGAGCACATAAGATGAGACAGTCCTTGTCCCAACTGAGTACGATCAACAGAAAAAAAAAAAAAAAAAAGCTGCCTAAGAATGATGATGCTGTACGTTAGCCATGTAAGAGTGTTCTGCTCGTGAGGAATGTTTTGAAATCTTGGAAAAAATCAGTATGTTATGGCAGTAGATAAAGAAGGTGTATATCCAAACATGCAAAAAAGACTACATTTACTTCTGAATCATGGGAAACTGTTTAGTGCTCAGGTAGGATTCAGAGGAAGGGCTACAGGACATGCTATATTCATCAGAAAGGCATTATCAGAAATGCTATTCTCAAAAACCAAGTGGGTCAATGTATAGTCAGTCCCAGTTTAGGCCTCATGATATAGCTATATTCCCTTCTTCCTGCAGAGAAAATTACACATTTCTACTATGTTTGATATAGCCATATCCTCCTCTTCTTACACAAGATATTAATCATTGCAGATGTGTTTGAGACCCTCTTGTAATGTGGAAATGAGTGTGCAATGAGTGACTGCTACAAAGGTAGCCAAATGCGAGAGGAGGATTGAAAAGTACCACAAAAGACAGCAAGAAGCCAGTCCTGCTTGGGGGCATCACCACTATACACAGAAGGTACAAAAAGCTCTTTTTTATACATACCCCAGTGATATACCAATATAGACATGACTTTAGTGAGGGCTCTATATATGGGTCCCCATTAAAGGCAATATATCTATGGTGTTTAGAGTTTTCTGTGACACTGAAAAAAAAAATCAATAAAATAATGACAAATTCTAGTCAGTACCTCTGTAAAGATTAAAAAAAAAAAAAATCCAGTAGTGTGGAAAGAACAGCAGCCAAATAAAATGCTGAAGAAAACAGCACAAAGCTGCTGCTAGAGAAATTGCATGGCCCATGCTAGCAGCAAAGCTGTTAACTGCCTGTCAAAAGGTCTGTGGTCTCCAGGACTCCAGCAGCAATGGATTAGCATCTGGCAGCCTGGTTCACATCCAGCAGGAGAATCAGCAATGAGGGGAGAGTAAAGGTGACATCGTTTATTCTCCCTGTTTATTCAGTGGAGGTATTGTAAATATATGAGGAAACTAGAATACATTGTTAATAAAATACCCTTGCTCCTGCAGAAAGCACAGTGTGGAGAAAGTAGCCGCTGTGTTGTTTAATCTGTACCATAGAAATAAACTGATAACATTTAAAGAGACTTTTTTTTTTTTTTCAAAATTAAAATAAATTTTAAAGATTTTTTTTCCTTAGTGCCAGAAAGGGTTACTCTTGCTGAAATATCATCCCCATCCTAATTGCCTATGCCTCGGGTGTTGTCTGACAAGTAACTTGTTCTCTTTGATTCTTGGCCAAGATGCTGACACAGCAACTGGTTTGTTTCCTGTGGAAGAGGAAGAATAGTACAGAGGAATGGCTTTCAGATGTGCCAAAAAGAAAAAGGATTTAGGGACATGATGAAGCCATAGTCCAGCAGTCAGGCATGTAAGTGCCCATGGGGACCCTGGAACAGGATGCTTTGAATTCAGGGGTCAGACTGTGCCTTGCAAGCAGAGCCTTTGTTGCTGCAGGGAGCGATGTAGGGGAGAGTGCAAGTGAAGAGAGATTGCAAGTGAAGCCCCCAGAGCAGTGGGGTTTAACGGACTGTGTTCCTCTCATGCCTCTGGGGAACTTGTGCCAAGGTGGCATTTCTAAAATTAAAGCTTAGGAGGTGTTACGTGTTCTACAACACCGTGTATAATTCATAGTGCATCCATAGTACCTCTTCATTCCACAGTGAGGTAAATTTGGCCTCCTATTTTGAAGAACTCAATACACTGCAGTGTTTCAAAATTAAACTTTCAGTGTCCTCTGGCCAAGCATCTCCCATTGCACTAGTGCCTTCCCAGGTGCCTCCTTTCCAGATTTTCTTGGTGAAGGATGTGACAGAGGTAACAGGCAGAAATTAGATGTGGTGGTCCAAGATGCAGAGGTACAAGACCTCTTGTTCTGTCCTGTTATCATCCTGGGGTTTTCAAGTCACCTGTCTGATTTCAGATAGCCTGTGCATATTATCCAGAGTTAAAAGCCATTCTTTTGCCCAGAAGTAAGCTAATTGAAAAGCTAGGTCATTAATGTAGGATAAAAAGTGAGCTGGTTCACCAGAAAATAAATTTGTTAACGTATGACACTTCAACAAGATAAAATCCAAGTTTATTTGCAATATCTCCCACCACAGAAAAAATCAGCAAACACTAAAATGTAGGAAATATTCTAATCTTAATGGTAGAATTAGGATGTTCATAAGCAAGAAAGAAGCAGGGAGAATACAATAGCTTTTATTTTCTTTCTAGAGGATTGAACATCATATAAGTCCTGAGTGAGAAAAGTGGGATGACTCTGTAAATCTGTCCTCGCTGGACTGTTTGAAACAAGCAGTTTTAGGTTGCTGTGGGTGCCTGCTTAGGAAAAAAATAGGGTTGAGGGAGAAAGAAAGAAACAGAGTGGTGTCACAGGTCAGGACTGAGCTGTGCTGCCAGTTGTATTAATTAGACTTGTTTGCACACTCTTGCATTGTAATCAGTATTATTCAGCTCTAATTTAATATCCATTAACCTTTGTAAAACACCCACATGTTTGGATACGGGGAAATGTATCTGGGGTGTTACCGCATGGATAGAAAGAACAATTTGCTCACAGTCAAAAAGCAGCTTAAGAAAAGGCACCATAGCTAATCAGCAGCCTATTTATCAACTATGAGGAGCTGTCAAATGCAAAAGGCATGAAAATATTTGTGGTCATTTGTATCTGCTCTTACCAGGAAAAAAGTCTATTGGACTTGTTCATGCAAGGCAGATAGAACCTTCCAGGTCACAATTAGTAAGTGGCTTAGTGTTCAATGCCTGACTCAATGGCTGAAGGACAGATCTGAACCTAAAACACCAGGTGCTGAGTCTTGCCCATGTCCCTAAACTACCCCTTCTGCAGTGCTGTGGCATCTTACCATCAGATTACTTTTCCCCCAGACCATTTTTTCCACTTCCTTCAGAGTATTAATATAATTTTTGCAACATGTTATTAAACACATTATTGTGTTATAGAAAGCATAATTGTACCAATTCAAACATGGACTTGGGGAGGCTAAAGCTCATGATCAAAACTGCCAAGCACAGGAGCATACTGCTCATTGCTTTGCTGTCCATCCAAAACCCCACAGAAGTAGTATCATAACCTCTGGGAACTGTTGGGACGTAGGAAGTTCAATATTATTGGACAGGTGATAGTGATCTATGCCAATTATATTCACTAGTCACGTGTCCAGTTGAAAACCATCTTTCAAGATGATCTAACATATTTAGAACCATTGCTGAGGCAAGTATTTTACACCCACTTTTGGAATGCAGTACTTCACTGCTCTAGCTGGGATTTCACACCTAGCAAATAAGGATTTTCTGTCCCTTGCCTGTGGCTGATACCATGGCAATCTTACGACAATTTAGAATGATAATTAATAATAACTAATATATAACAAATAATAATAAATAATTAATCCAGAATATATACTGGGCATATTTTCCAGCAGGAAATTTCTGTCATTGCTGCTTATCTGTCTGGCTGCTGTGTTTTCTTACAACACATTAATTACTTACATCCACAGTAAGAAAGCAGCTTCTCAAGCCTGTATGCTATAGGTGTTTCTCAATTCTCTCTAATAAGCTCTCACTGGCATTTCACATTACAAATCCATTTTTATCACGAGGTGCATCTATGCTGCCAAATCACTTAGCTCCAATACCTGCTTCTGGATCCTAGTCCCAGACCATCTGCACTGTATATATGCCCACGTGCATGTTCACTCCCAGTGAACACGGGTACAAAACCACCAGTTCCCTGATAAAACCGGGCTTTGGCCCAGGAGAAGGGCCGGCCCAGGTGCTGCGCCTTGCAGGTTGTAGGAGCTGCGTCTCTCTCCCTCTGCCCAGCAGAGACCTCTACCACCCCACAGGCACCCCAGCCTGGCACACCCGTGGACACCCTTGTGTTATGCCTCAGGGCACGTCTCACGGAGCACTGGCAGCATGTTACAAGCAGCTTCTGCGATCTGCAGAGCAACCCTTTAATTACTCTGGGAAAGGTGTTTTCACACATCCTGAATGCTGGTTCCTATCAGCTCCTCCTTTCCAGCTTCCTGGGGAATGTCACCTGGGCAGCCCAGCCCCAGGGCAAGCCCTTAAGCTTTTAAGTCTCTATCCTCCTTCTACAGGCAGAATGACCCCCCCCACAATCCTTGTTTCTTCCATAGCTCAGCTCTCCTGGGATCTTGCATTTTTTTCACACACATATTTAAACACAACACACCATTCTTTCCACTTTTATTCATCACACATTTCTGTTCTACAGGTACACTGTAGAACAGTGTAGGTACACAGATGCTCTCCACTCAGCCACGCAGTCACCCATGCTCAAGTTACAAGCCCTACCCCACTGCATCAGACATTACAGTCTGGATAAAACCAGTTGTTATCTTGTGTCATTACAGTAGGCTGGTGCCTACACAGAACTGTTCACAAAAATGCCACAGGGCTCTTGGAAGGGCTCTCTGTGTCGATGGCTGTACTGAATTTTAACTGCCATTCCTCTGGGACAGTGAGTACAAGTAACAGGGACTCAAGAAACACATATGCACAGCCAAGAATTTATTATTGGTCTAATGAAAGTTATAACAGTCCAATAAAGTAATTACTATCAGTCCAGTTACACAGCAATATACTAATACTGATAGTCCAAACTAGTTATTACAGCCCACTCCCAGGAAGGATACTCACTGCTCAGCACCCACCTCACTGTCCCTCTGCATCCTAGGGCCAACGGCACCACTCTTCTCCAAGAAGGAATGGGGGACCCTGGGAGGAATATGATGTTAATGTTCTTAGTTTTCCACCTCATCTCCAGGAGGAGTATGACTGATGCTGGAGGGCTTCTTTCTCCCCACTGTGGGTCTGTCTGGAGTAATTTCTATATGTTTTCTAACCCAGTCTGCTTACTTGCTCTTTCCTCATTGGTTTGCAATTTCATGTTTTGTCTGAATTTGCTATATATAGCGTATTTTACCTATGTCAGAGGCTCATTGTTCTCTTTTTTTATCCCTAAAACAGGTTTAACCCAATACAGAGGGTTGTTCTGACCATGTGTGATTTGTGCTTAGAGTCCTAGCACCTTTAGTGTCAGTCTGTACTTGCACCTTGAAGGCCTCTACTGTGCTTGCACTTTCAGGGACTCCTGTTATAAACCCTCTGTTTTTCTTCAATCACCATAAAGCTGTAGTTTTCTGATAACCTAATTAATGTTTTATTAGCACAACCTAGTCGCACACAAATCCTTGCTTTAGAGTCAACTCTGTCACTTCACAGTAAGAATAACCCACCAGAAAGACACACCTTCAGACACATATAGACACAGACACAATACTCTGTACCTACTAGTTTTGGTAATATCACTGGTAAGTTGCCAATTTATAAACACACCCGGTGCACTTAAGGACAAACAGTCTAGATGATGACTTCCACCATGATCATACTTCCATAGTCATAAATCAACAGGCTTCTAGGTGATGAGGTTTCAGAGCACTGTCGTCTGCCATGGGCTTCTGTCAGCTGCCTCCACCAACTGTTGGAGAAGACCCCCCTAAACAAGAATTTGGTATCCAACCCTGGTCATCTCAGGTGGTCCTGGCACATCTTAGTCCTACCAAGAACAGAGCTATTCTGGGTCACAAATCTTTTCAAAATTACAGAGAAACTGGCAAGAATATAGTCCTGGTGACTCCTGGCAGCTTATGTCTCTCAGGCCCATATGCTGGCTTCCCTAGGATGGACGGCTGCTCTCCTTGTCAGAATTGATGTCTTCAGCTCTTTTGGGGAGACTCTGTCCAAGAGTAGGAGCCAGGTTTTGGACAGACCATAGACAACATAAAAGTTTCTTTGACATGAACGTCAGTAGTAAATACAGCAGCGGCAGAAGCACTTGCCAGTTGCAAGTGCAATGGCAACAGCGGTGGGCAGCATGTTATTGCAGTAAGGGGATGTCAGCATGGGGAGTGCACAAACAATTTTTGAGGAGTCTGCTGGAGTGGTCACTTGCCATACTTGAGACAGGAATGTGCCATACACAGAACACCAGAAAAGGCCAAGGGGAGAGCTGGTGGAAAGACTGCTGGATATGGAAAAAGCCAAGCTCCATGGCTATGCAGTGTGGATACAGATAGCCTGCCCTAGGAGGGACTAACCTTGACATTTTGAAGGCAGGCTATCTGTATCCAGATCTAGGATACAACAGGACCAATGCCTTCAGAAGTATAGCTGCCAGCTGCCCATAGACAAATCTGGATCTGGGCAGAATTTGCTCTGAGTAAGAATTTGCTCCTCATATGCAAGGCAAAGTTTTCCATTTATCTCCACTCTTGTAAATTTGTAAAGTCTGGATCACTTTAAATTAGATACCTAGGCAAATCAATAAATTAAGCCTTCCAGAACTGACTGTTACCCCTTTTTGATCAAAATGACTAACACAATTCACATCATTTGATTTAGGAGGACGTTTTGATGACAGATCCAGATATCTGATGTAGTCTTTTTTATTTATAGAGAGTATACAAAGTCAGGCTGCCCTGGCCATGGCAGCATGCAAGCAATGGAAGATAATTTCTCTAATGTCTCCAATCTCTTCTGTGATAAACATCTGCTGAAAAGTTTTGTCTCACTTTTTTCTCCTGGCCATGTCAGCATTGCTACTCTGACTCAACAAGGACTTAAGCACGTTTCATGACAGAAGCTAGTGACCCACACTCATGGTCTCTAAGTCCTCCTTGGAAGATCCTGCAGTGATTAAAAATTCGCCTTTTTCTTACATCAGAGAACCTTCCACTGGTGGTTTAAGCATGTGAATCACATTGCAAAGCAATGAGAAGTTACCCTGGGGATGGTCAGTCATCCTGTCTCAGGTAGGAGGTCGGTCATTCAGAACCAAGGAGTAATAACTTCTCAAATGCATTTGATTACTTGTGGTTATCCACTTAGATTAATGGAGAAGTCTTTCCTACTGTCTCAAGCACAATGTGTCTTGGAAGTCCACTGTCATAGGTATTAATAACTGAGGGCTTTTATTTTGGATTATGAGGCAGCTGGATGGCTGCTCTCTTAAGAGGAGGTACTGCTGGTTCATATTCACCACACTTATCATCACCTTATGGGCCTCTCCAGTGGTAAATTAATGATATTTTTTTATTAGCTCAGGATATCCTGATTTATATCTGCTCAGTTCTTTGAGCTGTTTCTCTTAAAATTCAAATGGTGTTTATCCTACATATTTTAACAGTCGGTGCTATTGAATTATTAGATATATTTCTGTCCTCTCAAAAACCTGTTAGATATTTGCTTGAGCAAACCCAGGTGACCACTTTTTTGACATAAGTAGTACAATAAATAAATATATCTTGACACTGCTCTCACACTGCCTGTCAGACGCTTAGAAAAGTAATAGCACCTTGCATGTCTACTGGGTATTTGGGATGTCTTTGAGGTCAAAAGAAATAATTATTTCCTTTTTCACATGACAGACAAGTTCAAGCTTTGCTTAGCCACACCAGTGCAATTTAGTATAGTTTCTACTCTATTATTTTCTTCCATATATCTAAAATTGCAGTTTGAAACTCAGTGAGGATAGGTCTACATGACATCTTCCTTTCTGCATTGACTACTTTGGTTACCTACTAAAGGTAAGTTTTGATTCAAGTGACACTGATTTTCACTTCTACTAAGACCATTGCATACCATGCTTTCTATTTCCTTAGCATTTAAAGGCTTTAAAATGAGTGTGTGTTGCACATTCTATTGAATCTCTTTATATTGCCAACATGGCATAAGGTGACGTATTGGGGAAAATCAGTGGATTTGTATTTTTTCCAAGGTTTTTGTTTATATAATTTTATACAATATAAAAATAAATTACTTTTGTGAGCACAAGTTAAAACAACCTCTTTCTTTATTCATTCAACATGTATTATTCTCCTGCTGTTCTTCCACAATAACCCATAATCCAGAGAAAACATGTTGCTTTACTGTGTATTGGTATGAAAGTAGAAAGCTCTGCTAATGCAGGTTTGATTTTCTTCCTTTTTTATTGCTTTCAAATTCAGAAATGGTTAAAACCAACACTAGAACTAACAGCTAGAGGTCCTGAATTTAAAGCAGCTTTGGATTTTTCCAAACTGGTAAATATTTGAGAATTCTTTCCTGGCATTCAACAGTTTCGTTCACACAGTTCACATACAGCTCAAACAAAAGCCTAGCTGAACTATTCTCTTTACTCCCAGGAGTGTAGAAACCTTGTATTTGCTAGTGGCTGAACTAAAAACACAATGCAATTGGCAGAGGTGCAGAAACATGTATAGCTTGCCAAAAGAGGCACAGAGAGGAGAATGGAATGAGGGAAACATATGAGTTATGGAATTATGGAAACACGAGTCTATTGGATTAAATCCTGATACTAGTTATATCAGTGTAAATCAATGAATACATTAAAAATTTTGATATGATAACAGAAACTGTTCTTCTATTAAAAATGTTAGTATCTGGTTTTAGTATAAACTACTACCCAACACTTGCTTAAACACCTTCACCTGAGTTTCGCAAAGAAAGTTGAATTAATTCGGTGGAAAATATAATGAGGAACATGTTGGTTTAATGCAAGTACAAAGAGAAGAGTAGAAACAAACCACTATCTTTTCTGTCATTACTGATTTGAATTTATTTTCAGTCTCTATGCACAGGAGCAAATAACTGCTCTTCAGTGGTGAAGAACGAAGTTCCTAGCTACTTATTTTCAGTCCTAACTCTACGCTAGCTCTTATGACATTTGGTGCACAAAGAAGAGATGGTAAAATTGGAGTTATGAATCCAAGAGCCAGTCTGAAAAACCCTAGATACATTACTCCAATTACATTTCCAGCAGAAACTGAGTTGGGTGAGTTAAACTGATTTTGGTCTTGTCTATCTATTTTGCCCTACTGACATTCTGGAAAGGTCTCAGGAGCTGCATTACAGTACTTTTGGTATGGAATTTCCCTTCTCTTTCTGACCTCTGTGAACAGTGCTGCCATCCCTGGATGCCTCTGCTCCCCTTTTTAGAGATTTGGACTGCTTGGTTGACCTAGTCCCTTAAGTGCTGTCGGTATCTTTAGGTCTGTATCAGCTACCAGCCATGATCAGCCTCTCCACCTAGATGCTCAGTAGACCTATGGCCTCTACTACTATGCTGGAATTGCTTTGCTTATTTTCACTTTTCACCATGAAAGTCATTGGTCCTACAGCATGGTACCACTCCAAAGTTGGACCACGCATAGAATCTCATCCCAAATGCAACCATTAAAAGCAATCTTCCAGGAGAATGTGTACTTCTATCATATCATGATCCAAACTGAACCTCTCAGATGGTCCAAACTGCCTGAAAGTTTGAGTAAAGGATCATCAGTGTGTGGAGTGACCACTGGTGGCATGGGGTGACTCATCATGGTCATTTGTGCCCAGGTGGCCCAGCACAGGTATAAATGCAGTTTATAGCAGTGCAGGACTAAGATTAAGGCCCTGAGGCAGACTTGCAAGACAGTTAAGACCAATAATGAACACTTAATCGTTGGTGAGTCATTGTCCTCTGCTACTATGAACTGTGTTCTGTTGTGGGACAGGGGCATCACACCAATGTACCTGAGCGTCTCTGTGGAAGGAGACATGGGCACATCTGTCATTCAAGGGAACTTTGGGTCCCCTGAGGACAAAGACAATCATGATGATTAGGCTGCTGTTGGCAAAGAAGGCCAGAGACGTTTCCCATGATCTCTAATTATCTCTTTGTCTCAGGAGATGATGAGTGTGTTTCACTTTCCCTTTGTAAGAGGTAATGCTTTATGGATACCTTTTAGCCATGTTCCCAGTTTGGAAACCAAGACCACAGGCCTTCATGAACCAGTGCTGTGAGAAGGGAGGGTTAGGATTCCTGTGTCACAGATACACATAAATGCCACCTCGCATCTCAGGGTTCTCTTTTCTTATTGCTTGTATGCCAGTTTTTGCTTTGTTTTGCCATCTGGATGCTTCATAAGATCCTTTGCAATTACCCAGAGCTGAGCTTTTTAAGTTCCATCCCCATCCAGCAAGTAAACTCTCGCCCACCCTCCTATCTGCCCTGTTCAGAGAAGCAAAGAGCCTCCTGGCCCTTCTCCTCTGCTTCTCATCCCACTGACTTGGAGAAGCCCATCCCTCTGTCCCTTCCCACTTGCCTCCTGCCCTTCCTTCTCTATTTGAATATTCCTCTTTCCCCTTCAAGTTGAACACATCCAGTTACATGGCAGAAAGTCGAAGAAATAAAATGAAGGCACAAACACAGAACCAGTATACTTTGTTACAAAAATAATGTAAAAATACATAATGGAGTGGTGGTTAGCCCTTACTCTGACTCCCCTTCTCTCTAATCATCTGTCAGTCACAACTGATGATATCTGTGAATTACCCAATCCCTGCTATGCCAGGTGGGGAGATAAATTTGAATGATAACTAGATGTAAGCAAGAAAATGTATTTTTCTGCTTAGAATCAATTCCTTGCTAATGAATATTTTTTTTTCTATTTGTGACATACTGAGATTACCATTGACACATCCTAAAGCCTTTCCTTTCTCATTCATTATTGGTTTAGTCAATTTTTATTTTTCTGTCTAACAATATTTCACATTTCATTTTTCTGCCCTAATTTATATATGAGACGCTTTTGCACTCATAGTTGGCTCCATAATCTTTCTGACTACGAATTCCTGGATGGAAAGGCTTCATTTCCAGACGTTGACTGGTGATATAATGGTTGATCATGAGCAAGGATGAAAAAACACGGAAGGAGACTGAGAAAATGAGGTTTATATAATTTGTAAGTCTTAACAGTGGTCAGCACTATCTCCCACAATGTGGTATAACTGGTCCCATATGCATATTTTGCAAACCCTAGTTTAAAACAGTAATGCTGACACAAGTCATGGAGTGCAGTAGATTTTATTAACCTGAGAAATGAGTTGTTATGTGGTTACAGTTACCCTAAGATCTAAACTGTGACTCATTTTTGTATTCTGCATTGATCTTGGGCAAAACTGTACATCTCAGCTGAAAACATATTCAGTATCCATTTTGTAATAGCTTGGGAGCACCTGTGAAGAAGCTTACAAAAATCAGATGTATTTATTATTTCTGAGTATTAAAACCAGAAGCTTCAAATAATTTTACTGTTATCATAAACAGTGACAAAAAATTTGACAGAAAACAACTTGCTGTTCCATTTGTAAAGATGATGAATACAGTGATCATGATATTATGATCTAAGTAGATCATGATCTACTTAATTCTTACACATTAACAATAACTTTACTCCATGGGATTAAAAAAAATGCTATTAAAGATAAATATGAAATTGTGAAGCAATGAAAAACAAAAATTTGTACTTCCTGTCTGAACTTCTTCCTTCACAGTTCAGCAAATAGTGAATCTGCCACTCCAGAAATCCCACTGTGAGGAGGTGTTGGGAGGATGTACTTACAGACAGATCTGGTTTTTGTACAAGTTACTCTGTTACATAGTTCCCCAGTACTTGGGAAGTCCCTGCAGCACAGAATTGTTATGATGGGAAGAGAGTCTGCATTAGCTGGGTATGGGATGGGTGTAATTACCAACACCCTGAAACAGTGCTGTGGATGCTCCTTACTCTGCCTTTAACATGTTGATTAGTACCTTTGGAATCACCTTGTAGTAGTTAGCACCTGAGCTTCCAAATGTATTGTTTTCTTGTATCCCTGTCGCCTTCATGTTTCAATAAATACCTTGAACTACCAACTTAAAAAGCAGCATTTGAAATGTGTGTGAAGTCAAACCCGCTTTGCTAATTGCACTTTGTATTGATAGGGGCAGTTCAACTCAAGTTAATGCACTGATGTTTTGGAGAGAGCCAAGAACAAAGCTACACCATACTCCATTAAGTCAGGACTTTGTGTTTTGCTGTCACCATCACCTACACCTTGCCTGTCCACTCTAACAGAGTGCTTGGTTTGGTATCTGTCTTTTCCATTGGAAATGACTCATGCCCTGCAGTACAGATTTCCTTTCCCCCAGCCTTTGTGACATTGTCCAAAGCAAGTCCTGCCCCAGACCCAGAAACAACGAGAGAAGAGGGGCTCTGTCAGGAAAAACACTTGCCATTGCTGCGACTCTTACTGTTGCCCAAGAAGACAGGTTGCAGATTTACCAGGAGTGAAGGCGGCTGCTAAAAGTCCACAAGGAATGAAACTTCCTCGATCATTCTTAGGAAAGTTTTCTCTTCACAAGCATATTTCCTGTTTAGTTTACATTGTCCTTAATATCTGCAGCTAGGTGAGGTAACCTGTTGGGAAAGGAATACCATTAGCATAATCACTGTTTTATTAAAGCAATGCTATGAAGGCACAGTGTTGTCATTTACAGACAAATGAAAGGTGAGATCCTTCTAGCATAAAGGAAGTCAACATCTTCTTATGTGTGGTTGCTACAACCCACACAGCCATAATATTTTTAAGGACTAAAGTCTAAATAGGTCATACTGTGTTCAGGGAAGAAGACGACATGGGTTCCAAGTACCCAGTAATTCAGGTAGTACATGGCAATGCATAAACCTTCTGGCTTTCTCAATTTGCTTCATTCTCCAGATTTCATTGCTGTTGGGGGTTGGTATGTGTGTGTGTGTGTTACAGTTTAAAGGCTTTATGGAAAAAAATAAAAAGAAAGGTTTAAGCTGACACAGCTGCATGAGATTGGAGAAGTGCTCAGAAGGCATTAACTCATCAAAGACTGGATTTTCTAAACAACTAGGAAATTACTGTAACACATCTACATGTTCTTAGGAAACCTTTCTCACAACTTTATGTGTTCAATTAAATGGTAGAGTTTTGACTTAGGAAACACATTGTGTTTATAAACTGAAATGTTTTCCATGACCACTACTGTAAAACAATCAGAATAAATTATATCAATAATGTTGTTTTGTCTAGGGGTTTTTTTTCATTTTCAAAATGTATTTGAAAAAAAGACGAAGAATTACACTTTTCAATTTTAAGTCTCACAACAGGATTTATTGGTGCCATCTACTGGCTATTTAGTCCTTTTAAATTTCACCAAATTATGAATAATGTGTTTTAAATGCAGAATAACAGGAACATTATGAACCTTATAACTGAATCAGCCAACATCGAACTATGTAACTGGCAAATCTGTAATATCTAAATTACATTAAGTCAAACTTTGGTACAATGTTCCAACAGCGTAATTCAGTTATGAAGCTTTTAGATGTGTCAACAAGAGAAAGCTTGAGCCAGCGTACAAGTGCTTATGTGCAGACTCCAAGCACTGAAACCACACATGCACATACCCCCTGTGTCTCAGAGGGAGGCTTCTTCCTGACAACTGCCGACCATTTTAGATCCTTCCTCCCTAGTGCATCATCACCTGGGGCGCTAATGTGTTACCACAGCAGGTAAACATGGTCACATTGCTGTTTGCCTTTCCTGGAGGGATGCCCCCACAAAAATTTGAAGGAGAAAGGGGTGCTTCAGTTCACAGCCCAGGTGAGCTCTCAACATTTCTGCCAAGGATGGGTTTAAGCGAGTCGGATGGCACGAGGGCAGACAATCTGTTCCACCGCATCCATCGCACAGGCAGTAGGAGCCAGCAGAGCTTGGAAGGGAGCTGCTGTTGGCCACTGCTGAAACCCCCTCTGCTACATTTGTCAAAAGACATCTGAAGATGACCCAGGATTTAAACAAGGCTCTAAATCACTTAAACTCTTTGTAGTAAAAATTGTTAAACTATAATGGTTTGAAGTGGTGCCAGAGAAAGGTCAGCAAATTAATATTACATTAACTGAAATGTTAACAATATCTCCAGTGCCAGGTGAGAAAAGGTCTTACAAATCTGAGTAGCTGCATCCCTAATCAGCAATATATTTGAGCACATGCTTCAAATAATACTTAAAGGTGCTTTGCTAGATACCAGTGAGAGTGCTTACATTGCTCACTCTGGTTAGTCAAGACCTTTATAGAGCCAGAAACAAATATATTTAGATTATGGCTCTGAGAACCAACCTCTGGAATAACTTGCTTAGCAACTAGGTTGTGAGCAGAGAAAGTATATTAATAAGGTGATTGAAGGAAGGGCTTATCCTTCCTTTTCTCTGCCTTTTCCCATCATCTAACAAAAAACGTGAGAATCTTTAAGGAAGGCAAGCAATGTTATTTAGCCATATCTGGTTTTCAGAGACTTAATTTACACATGAAAATGCATTCTGTTGGATGGAACTAAGCCATCGCTTCATATAATGTCATATTTATACAGACTGATACTCGCAGAGCTTACAGCTAAGGCTGCTAAACTCCTCACAATACCCTGTTTTCAGGTGCTTGTTACTCTGACAAACTTCTGTGCTTTGGCTGAAACTTCCACACCTTGAATTTTTGTCTGGTTGTTTCAGCAAAATTTCTTATTAAGCTTTCATGAAAATTGTGTAAGACATGCTTGTTTTCCCATATTAAAATTATAACAGAATCTTGTTGGAGAATTTTTTGACCCTACCTACTGGGAGGCAGAGACTTTTCCGTTGGTATAGATGGGCCTAGATAGTTCTGGTGTTTCCATGAAAACGCCTATAGTCTTAGTCAATGGAACTAGAAAGAGAATTCAGTAGATATCTGCTGGAGCGTGAATCTGCACTGAACACGTCCTGTCCCTGCAAGGTTTACGTGTATCTGAGGAACTGATGGTGTTCCTGGAGTGGAGAGCAACTCAGCAGCTTCATGAAGGGCTGAAAAAGAACTTCCCTAGACTGGCTTCTGCAGAGGCAGAGTGGGGAGACTCTCTCTTGCATGCCCCACACAGTGTGGGGCCTCTCAGACCTCATGAAAAGAAAAATGTAGTATTTCTAGGATGGGAAGGAGCTACTGAGAGAGACTAGGACAGAAGCCAGCTGGAGGATGAGAACTGAAAGAGTAACAAAGGATAATGTAGGTGAGTGTTTTCATACAGTAGAGCACATTAACTTCCACAACCTGCAAACAGCATTTCATTTAACATCAAATATGAAACCTGCTGAGAAAATGTCAGTCAACTCCCAATTCAGTTGCTCGTTCGTATAGCAAGTTTAATTCCAGCTATCAAGTTACTCAATTTGCTCAAATGGCAGAGCTATGTGGATCTGTGGCAGGTAGGTATAATCCTCCTCATGATTCATACAGGTGCTAAAATGGTTTCACACAAGGGAATCTGGGGGGGTTTCATGTTTCTGTGGGGTGACATAGGAAACGATACACAAAAGATCTGCATGAAGAGTTTTTAGATGCCTGTGGTCCTTTGAACAACCACGTGCAGCTTCACACTCTCCACCATCCATGGAGAGATTCTCTGCTGAAATGTGGCTGACTGCACGGAATACCTTGGGGCACACAAGCAGAAAGGCAGCACTGCTTGAACATTGTCAAACCATTTGTAAACCTGGTTTGCATGTCTCGGCATCTGGTGTTTCCTGTTCCAGTCCTGGGGCACAGAACGAGTTGCATGGCTGAACAGCAGTCTGGTGAGACCTTGAATGGCTCCGTGCAGAGAAATTCGGCCATACCTGCCTAGTAACCTTCAGCATTTCTATAGTTAGGTCTCATTAGCTCAGGCCTGTGTTTGTGAACACAGCTAAAGGCTACTGGGCAAGTGCTTGTCTGGCCTGTGTGGTTTCAGCCAGCAGCCAACATTGGAGCAGCAGCAGGACAGTTCACACATCCCCGAGCTGCGTCTCTGGAAGACAGCGGTAGCCTGAGCACCAGAATCACTGCAGCGTTCCTCCTTCGTCTGAACACTCATTTCCCTTTTGTTCTCACCTCAGCATCCCTTTTCTTTGCAAATCCCTGAAATCACTTCCCTTTCCTTCATTAAATTCAGTCATTCCACACGGACTTGTAGTATCCCCCTCCTCCTCCGCCTCAGCCCCATGTAACGACCGTCCGCACCCCTCACCCCATGAGGGCTCGGCGCTGTGCAGGGCCGCGGGGCGGCAGAGCCCTCGCACCTCGGGCAGCCGTGCGGCTGGCAGCGGCCCAGGCGCCTGCTCGGAAACCAGCCGGGGACTCGCAATCGCTTCCACGGCCGGGGCAGGTTCCTCTCCCGACGCTTGGAAGTCTGTAAATCGTCTTAATATTTATATGGCGCACTGCGGAGTCAACACCGGGTGTCTGTGTGAACACCCAAGTGCCAGGCGCTGGCTGCAAGGATTTAGGTGCCGTTCGCTTCCGCGCGCCGGGCCCCGGGGACTTCCTCACCTGAGGCTCCGCTCGCACCCCAGGGCCGCTGCGGCGCGGACGGGCCCGCGCGCCTCGGGACCCCGCGGAGGCGGTGGCGGTGGCGGGGCCGGGCCACTGCTGCCGGCGGCACCCGGCGGCCCGGAGGGGGGCCCCGCCGTGCCGGGAGGCGACCCCGGCCCGCAGCCGGGGCGGGCGGGCGGGCGGGCAGGTGCGGGCCGCCCCTCCCCCGCCCGCCAAGTATCGCGCGAGCGCCGCCCCCCCCGGCCCCCGCCGCCGGACGCCACATCCTGTCGGTGGCGCGGGGCGGCCGCGGCCATCGCAGCCGCGGCGGGGAGGGGCCGCTGCCGGCCCGGCTCGGGTGAGTGCGGCGGCTCCTCCGCGGGGCAGCTGCCGAGGTGGGGGGGAAGCGCCCGCCGGGAGGCGGGTCCCGGTGAGGGGGCGGCGGGGGCGCGGCCCGGGCGTGGCGGGGATGCGGCGCCGAGGCCGCGCCCGGCGATCCCCGGCTCCTGGGCCGACTTCTCGGCCGGGTCCCCGCCCGGCCTCGCGGGCGCCGCTTCCCAGGGCGGGGCTGGGAACGGAGCGCCGACAGCGGCGCGTCGGGAGCAGCGGTGGCTCCGGGGCCCGGGCGGGAGCGGTGGCCAAACGCACCGCTCCCGGTGGGCGAGGCGGCGCCGCCCGGGACGGGACGGGGCGGCAGCGGGAGCGCCGTGCCGCGGCCCCCGCGGGGTATGTGGGGGCCGGGGGGAGCTGCGGGGACGGGGTGCGGGGCGTGCGCGGCCGCCCCGGCGGGAGCCGCCCTCTCCCCTGCAGGTTCGTGAGGAGGCCGGGCTCGGCCCCGCGACGGGTGGTCGCGGCCGGGTGGTTTCTGCTGGTAACGACTCTGCCCTGTCTTTTCCCGCTTCTGCAGCGTACAGGCTCGAGCAAGAAGGGGTTTAGTAAAATCGCGTTCAGCCACGATGGGGGGATACCGACGGCAGCGGTGAGGAGCCTGACCGTCTGCCTGACTGCCCGTGCCTTGCGCTGGAAGCAGCAGAGGAAGATGTGTGTTTGTACCCCCGCGCCAAGCTGGTCTGACTGCTGAACGGAGCTATGTGCTGAAGTTGAGATCCCAACAAGATGGGAGTACTTGCGTTTTCTGCGGCTTGCAGTTTACTTCTAACTCTGGTGCGAGGGCACAGTTTATTCACATGTGAGCCAATTACTGTTACCAGGTGTTCAGGAATGCCTTACAATATGACTTTTTTCCCCAACATCATGGGACACTATGATCAGGACACGGCTGCTCTCCAAATGGAGGTACGTTCTCCCACCCCCGCTGTAGTATGTAAATACAGACACTGTGAAAAAACTTTTTTTCGTGGTTAAGAAATGGTTTGTGATATCTGAATGACAGGGCAGATCATGCTTAGTGACTAGGTGTTTCTTTAAATCTTTTTGGAGTGCATCAGAGCTCCCTGATTGTATAAGCACTGTGTAAGGGAACTATAGACACCCTTCCTGCCCCGGCCTTGGATCCCGTGTTAGAGTGAAAGAGGAATGGGTGTAACACAGCGATGTGGCTATTCAGAGCTCTTTGGCAGAGCTGATCACATGTAGCCCAGGCACCTCACTGATATACAGACCAATTCTTGAAGCTCACTGGGAACACAGCTTATGATATCCTGGCCTGCCTGAATTCAGGTGGTGCAAAAGTAATGTTTAGAAGTTGCTCTTTGTTCCTTTCTCAGCTTATATCTGCTAAGGAGAGGTACCTAAACTTATTCTTAACTCTATTCTCCATTGTGGCCTTTGCATGCTGTTAACTTCTGACTGAAAGAGCTACTCTCTCTTTTTTTTTTTTTTTCTTTCCTTCTTTTTAAAGTGAAAACAAACACTTTTCTTACCTGAACTGACTGTAACATATGGCTCCCTTGAGAATATGCCACCTTGTGGAAAGGCTTTGCCGATAGCAATAGCTACAAAGGGCCAGAGCCTCTCTGGGTGAGAGGCTTGTAAAACAAGTTTTAAACCTGTTTTAATAATGGCTTTTCAGTGGTAAGACGAGAGGGAACATCTTAACACAGGTCTTGAAAAGCTTACCATCTTGTGCTGTGCAGAGAGTGAAACAGAAGTGAGTTGAAAGTGAAGAAATTTCTGGTTAAAAAAAAAAAAGTGCTATTGGAGGTGACTACTAAAATCGTATTTACATATTCTTTACTGAATGGAGGAGGAGCTTGGTTCAGTTGCCAAAACTTTTTTTTAGCGTTGCTTGGGATAGTCAGGATTCCCTGTTTGGCCTGTAGCTGCCCGCCTGGAAGGGCTTTGGTCTCATTTCACGTTTGTCAGCCTGGTGTAAGATGTATGGGAAACTCTGGTATTAAGTGTTAAGATACCTGTTTGCAAGCAACTGAATTCAGCTGCCGATCATGGATAAATTGCGGGCTTTTAAATTGGAAGGCAGGCTGTAGTCTTCAGTTGTAAATTCTGTGCAGTGCCTTCTCCAGTCATCATTTGTTAGGAATGCTTTCTGCAGCATCTGCCACTTTATCTCATCAGGTGTGCTGCTGCTTCTTACTTGGTGTGTCTTAACTACAGCTGTTGAGCCAGCTTTTGTCAGTATTCGTGCCTTCCAGTCATGCTGCTGTTACAGCAGAGAGACCACAAGAGCCATTTTTATTAGTTTGCTATGACTGACTTTTCTGAACTGTCAGTCAGTAACTTGTGCCTAGCGAATGCCTTCTGCATGAAGGGAGTTCCTTCTGGAAAGCGTTCGTGGCTTACCTCTTCTCGTATAGCTACTTCATAAAGACTGCATGGTAGTGAGAAGCTTTGTTGTTTTCTTTCTTTTTCCATCTTGTCTCCCTTATAAACACCTCTGACTACTGCAGTGGTTGATTGCTACTCAGCCAACTGACTAAACAGTGTCCATTACGATTTGATTTCCCTACCCTGTTTCATTTGCTTCCTAGTGTCCTGTCATTGCCACTGTCTGGCCTCTAATTTGCTATACCTCAATACTCTGGTGTTGTGCAGACGTTTCTAAACAACCTAATGTATATGTGGGCTGATCTGCCTGCCTTTATCTGTGATTCAGCAGTGATGATTGACTGCTTGGTTAAACTGAATTTTTCAGACAGCTGCTTTACTGGTGAAAGGGTAAGGAAATTTCCCTGGGTCTTTTTTCTGAGGAAGACCAATGCATACCAAAGTCACCTAGACATTTGATATGATTCTATGTGGTATTCAGTAATGGTACCAGTATCATTTGTCCATGGTTGATTGCAACAGGGAACTTTATCAGGATTGTCAAAGGGTTCTGCTTTTCAGGGGATTTGGTATTGCAGCAGGGGAGGAGGAGCTATCGACTTCTGGAATATTGTTTAATTTCACTTTGCAGCCATAAAGAGACAGCAGGTTAGGAGATGAAGGAGACTTCTGTTGTTTTAAGAGCTTGAATTTTTCTGTAATTGGTAGTCCAAACTTTGTTCATACCAAGGAAAGAATTTTAATAGTATGTTGGTTAAAACTTTGTTCTTTTGATCCTCAGTAGGAATGCTTAAAGGCTTTGTTTTTTGATTCCATCTCTTTCTTCCCCCTCCCCTCCCCACAGCCTGTTCTCAAGACTGGGCATGGTTTTAGGATGTACACACTGGGTTTTGAGATTGAGGCTTGTAATATTTTCCTCACTTCATCTCAACTGACTTGAGCGGGCTGCTTGATCATGCAATCCTGGGGCACATGGTGGAAACTTCTTAAAGAAATCCAATTTTGTGAAGAAAGGACCTTGATGTTAGTCCTGTTTTCTGCTCCTATCCCCTCTGGAAGCTTCTTCCCAGTACTTATTTGGAGTGTTTTCTCCCAGAAAAAAATGAAGATTTGTCAAGGGGGACAAGTCTCACCTGAAGGTGAAGTTCAGTCTTGAAAACTGGGGTAGTGCTCTCATGTCCTACTCTCAAGGCTCTATAAGTGCTTTCTGCTGTGAGTAGTTTTATATAGCCAGAAGAGCTGTGCTTTCCATCTGCTGGAACATAAAGGCTTCTGTACAGTTTCTCTGCTTTCCAGAACGGTGTTAAATTGGCATTTCTGGGATTGTATCTTCATAGTAATCCTCCAGGAGAGGATGATGTGGAGCCACCATCCTATGTGGTGGTTGTCCTCCAGGAAATTGGCTGATATGTGGTCTTACATTTCTGCCTCATGTATCAGCTCTTCATAATGATGTGCTATAAACAAGAATACTGAACTGATTAGCGCAGGAGAAAAGACTAACTAAATCTTACAGTCTCTGTTACGGGTGTTCTGGCTAGTGACAATAGTCCCTCTGGGATCTTACTTTATGCAATAGAAAATTCATAATTTGCAGTTGGCCCCCCCCCCATTTTATTTATTTTTTATCCTAAGCATTCCATTTGGCAGATTGAGTTTAGGCTACTTGTGTTTTACTTTATATTTGTATTAGTTTTGTTTATACAACAAATGGTAATTTTAGGAATGTAAAACCACATGGCTTTGTGGTGTGAAGTTTTGTGTATGTTAGCTAAACAGCTGCATGACAGTGGAATCTAATTATTTGCAGATGCTTACCGTATCTGTATCTCAAAACAGTTTAACAGTAACACTGCTCATGTTACTACTAGCTCAGATTGGGAGGCTGGAGATCTGTGGTTTGTGTAGTGAGGAAAATGGATGGACACAGCAGGGTAGTTCATTACAGCTATACTTAAATAGGTGTAACTCCCCCTCGTGGCCATCCACAAAACCAAATCACTTCTAATTCCAAAGCAATTCCTATTGCTGGAACAGGTTGTCAACATAAGGCATTATTCCAGCAAGGCAAACAATATTGATGTGTCGTAACTTTTTGTTCATATCTTTTAATCTGTTCTGCTGCAGTTCTGGAATGTGTCCACCGTAGACAAACCCTTAAGGCTTCCTGACCTGGGTAAGATCTACAGGTCTGTAGAAGTAAAAAGGCAAAAGTCTTGCCAGTGAGTTTTTAAAGCAGACTATACAAAACCCTGGAAAATGTCCCACAGAGAACAATACAGTACCTCAGACTGGAAAAATGATTCAGTAGTGAGTCTTCCGTTCACTTCTGAATTCATGACCATGTGCCAGAATATGTGTGTGTGTCGGGGGAGTTCAGTGCAGCTGGCTGCAGTAGTGGGAGGATTTGCGTGAGAACTAAGGTCAGTTTAAACTAAAAAAGCCAGTTTGAAGTGGATTAAGAAATAGCTTCAAAAGCTTAATGCTGAAGTTCTGTGAGTTAAAATTTTTAATGTAATCACTTTAAAGACACTTCCAAAAACTGGAAACCTGGTCTCTGGCAAGCTTAAATCAGTACATAGATGTGTGTGTGTGTACACACAGTGAGGAGGAAGCTGTCCACCTTCTGTAGGTTGGGAGTTTTGGGGAAAAAAGTGATGTTTTGTGTAGAAGGTTGTTACTGTGATGTTCTGCAAAATAACACAGCTGTGAATTTACTGAAACCTCTAGGCAGGCATCCTGCCTCTCCCTCGTACTCCACATGAGCATTGCTAGTGTAATACGTGAACCACTAGTACTTAAAACTTGAAGCTTAAATCTCTCTGCTCTTAAATTTTTGGTAGCTCAGCTTCAATTGGGAAAGCAGTCAATATTCTCTATCTGCCTGGAGTTACGTGTTGTCCCTGATGCTGCCTCAGAGCCTAAGTTGGAGAAGGGCTGCAGAGGTATGGGCATTGACCCAGTGGAACAAGCATAGGGGGATATTTCTATTTTGCTTGAAACATTTTTTCTGTTTCTTTACCATATGTCACTGGTACTGATGGACAGGGAAGGCTTGTGTAAAAGTGGTAAATGTATCATGCTGTACATCATGTGTTACTTAGGACAAACTAAGGTAACTTTTCTAGCTTATCAGAACAAAGTGGTGATCAGGAAAGATAATTACTGGTGGAACAGATAAATTGCTGCTTGTTAATTACATAAACCATCATTGCTGATTCCTGTGGGTACACTACAGCCACTAAAAAAAAAAGTGTGTGTTACCTGTAGTACTGATGTCCTTCATCAAGTGTGATTAGCTTGTTTAAATTGTCTGAAACAGACAGGTGAATGTGTGTAATCCTATTACACTAGCTTTAAGCACATCAGTCATCTGCAAAATTTAATGCTGCTTTGTCTGAATAGCATTCCTCGTCCGCTTGATAATGTGAATAGTACTACCTTGCTCCTTGTTCTGAGAGGATGCTGCTTAGAATGCATGGGGGTCCAGATTAATGCATGCTTGATGAAGAGAGAGTATTTACGTGATGGTAACTGGGGTTCCTCGGGATGGTGTTGGCAGTGTGATTCCCAGAGCCTCATCTTTATCCACGTTCAGAGACTGTGTCTACGTTGACAGGTAATTTGGTGTTACAGGAGTGGATTGCTAGATGAAATTGTTAGCACGCTTCTTACCTGTCCACTGCATGAGACTAAGGGGTTTTACTCTGGACTAGATTTAGGCCAGTCCTACTGTTCATGAGATCTGAAGTTGGCCTGTGGAGTACTGTCTTCCAGATCTTTCTCAACAGCAGACCTTTCTGGGAAATACTGTGGTATGCTGTTGCTAGTCTCCTGCAGATTGCTGTTCCTTCCACAGTGCTGTGTAGTGTTCACATGTAGCTGCAAGCCCTGATGCTTCCCAAGTCTCATTGTGTAGCTTGTGTCTTGGACCCCCTCTTCTCCACACTCGTATGCCAAGTGTGGTCACTGCCCAAACCAAAGCACTGTAGGTGTGGAGGGATGGGCTTAGTCCTGTAGATGTAACCTAATCCAGGAGAACACTTGTGAATGGAGTCGTGCAAGCTTCCCTAAAGCTGTTCATATAGAGAAGGAAAACGTGGATAGAGCTACTCAGTTTGGAACTGCTTTGCCTTCATTGATAGGAGGTGGTTAGGGCTTGGGAGCTGAGCCCACACTGGTGGGAACACATCATCCTTGGAGTTGGGGAAAGCCAGCAGTGGGTACAAAGCTTTCAGACATAAAGGTGTATTTGTCCTTACGCTTCACCATTGTCACGTGCAATTTCAAGATTGTCTTCCATGTTTTTAAGGAAGTGGCTGTTGCCCTGTGGAACCTCGTGAACTTCACCTGATCAGTAGCAAATCAGATCAGGGAGGACAGGTCTGCTGAGGGTGATGTGGTGACCATGATTCTGAAGGTCATTCTTCACGTTATCTTTCTTTGAATAGTAGACAAGGGGACAAAATTGTGTACCATTGTGTATAGGTGGCCCACACTGTCCTCCCTCTGCTGTCCATGAGTTGTCAGACTGTGGGATCAGGCATCTCTAACAGCTCACATCCAGTGCATTGGCCCATGGCGGCTCTGGCAACAGCATCTTGATTGTCTTGCAGGCCCTGGTGAACCATCAAGGTATGCTTATGGGCTTCTTTTCAAGGGTCATGATGCTTATGTCTTCTACAAATTTAGCCTTAGAAGAGGATTGCAATGCCCCCTTTCTGAAGAGGGCTTTGTGGTGGTTTTAGGTGCCTTCCCGCAACGGAGAGATGCTGTTTTTCCACAGTACTGCATGGATCATAAGGCTGTACAGAGCCCAGGCCCTTACTGCATGCAGATGGAGGTGGCATGCGAGGTTAGTTTCCATTTGCAGGATGGATGGGATGTTCAGGATGACAGCTTGGCTGCAGGGTGTTATCTATGCCTTTGATGATAAAGACCACAAAACGGGAATGGTCTGGGAAAGGAGCATGTGGGGTAGCAGATGTAGTCAAATGTCAATGCTTTCTTTTCCAGTGTGACAATGCAATGATTAAAGATGACACACTAAAACTACTATAGTGTCATCTCTTTATCTCTCTATTCCAAATGAGAGGGGGTAGGAGTGTCTGCACTACAAAGCTTGCTGCCTTTTTCTCTTTCACTGTCTGTTTGCTGTTGATTCACCATCACTTTGGGGCAAGCATGATTGTTTTGTCTGTCTCCCTTTACCTTTTTAGATTTTTTCTGTGTATTCTATATAACTGTGATTGCTGCATCACAGTAGTAACTTGCTTGCTCTCTTCTCCTGAACTACATAGAGGAGATAAGTGGAAACTTGCTTGCGTTCTGCTTAGCTATTAGAAGAAGGGGAGGTGTGCAGGGGAGCATAAGGAAAGGTAAGCAGCTGCTATAAATGGGGGGAGAGAAACTTGCTATAATACAGAGGACAGGCCTGGATAGTTGGTCTCTGCAGGACAGAAAGGATACCCTCTTACCCTCTTATCTGCTCCTTTCCATCCCTGTAGTGAGATAGATAAGAGCTTCCTGGAGGGGGGGGGGGGAAAATCATCTTTCCTTTGCTTAAATTTCTGGTAGATCAGGTTGTTTGAGAGAATAACCACATCCTTCCCAGTTTGGCCCATGATGTATTCCCCAGAGGGCCTGCACAACCAGATTTCATCAGTCCCAGTAACTACTACCACTCTCCTATTCACAAAGCACTTGGTGGCTAAGCGCTCCACACATGTATCCTGCATACAGAAATTAAAAGCAGCTTTTCAGAGAGGGACTGTACCCATCCAGCCTCATGATGGCCTAGCAATGCCTCGTTACCCAGACTCCATGTCCCAGCTCTGTACTGGTTCATATGAGCCAATGCTTTTGCTAGGAAGGTATAAGTAGCACCATTTTAAGCATAGCTTAAGCATCTGGGGGTGGAGATATTTCTGAGGAGTATGCCTGGAACTGCAAACTAAATGTTGTGTGCTGAAGGTTAACATGGCCCACAGATAATAATATGAAAGGGTAGAAGAAAAGGTGGCCTTGAGTTCTTTGAACAGGAGAAATAGGGAGGATAATGGGGGGGGGGGGAGGGGGCAGGAATGCACCATGGCCAACAAAATGAGCACTGTGGGAAAATGTTAAGGAAACACTGGGTAATACAGGCATTAAGAACTGGTGAGAACAGGAGGGGTCCCAGCAGCTGCCTTACTGTGTCAAGCATGCTGCTTGCCACCCTCCCTTGGGTGCTTAGGTGCCTCTGAATGCAGGTGGATAGCAGTTACTGATAAGGATGGAGGTCTCTCTCAACAACTGGGCTGACTTTGTGTAGGCCTTCATGCATCTGCCCCACTGGTTGCCTCTACAGTCAATAGTTTGGCAGTTCTAGAGAGAAATGGGGGGTCTCCTGCAGAAATTGCACCCCTGTGACATGTCTGATCCTTTACCGGTTGGGCAGTAGGGTCGGTCAAGACCTGCTCTGGCCCTTTTCCGTGTCCTTGGTGGGCCTGTCAGTGACTACTTGCACAGTGTTGTTTCTCTGTCTTCCCCAGTGCCATGTCAGCTGCAGGGTGCTGCAGCATCACCTCGGGGTGAACCCCTGGGGTGTGTGCTGCCTTTTGCCTGCAGCAGTCTAGGAATGAGATGTTGGGAGAAGGGGAAGAAGAGGTGCTGTTGCATATGCCTCTTATGTGGAGGTGGATGCATCCTCCTCTTTATCAGAGGCATCTGTGAAGGAGAAGCAAATGTGCGTCCTTGACTGCCTGTGAGGTTACAGTACAAGCATGAATTTTGAGCTCCTTACAGCCCCCAGCTTCTCATGGGTGAAGGTCTCTGCAGTGTGATGGAGTTGCTGGGGATGTACCTGATTCTGCTCAGACTGGCTTCTGGGAGGGGTGGGTGAAAGCTCGCACCAGGTTGTCCCATCGCGTAGTCATAAGTTTCGTCTGTGCTACAGCAAGCAATGAGCTGTTGGGAAACTATCTCCTTTGACCCTTTGGTCTCACTAGCAGGAGGAGGCAGGGTGTTTAAAATGTCAAGGATTTGGGTGGAGATTTTGGAGGGATGAAGGAGATACAGTGTGAGGTAGTGCATGCAGAAAGAGGGTCCTGTAGTAACATCACCAGCTTTGTTAAGAGAGCCCTTCCTTATATTTAGATATCTTACATATGGAGGAAGGAAGAAGTGATCATAAAGTAATGGGATAAAAGAATTAGCTTCTTGCCTTACCAGCTGCCTCATCAATCCTTTAGAATTGGGATAATTTTTTTAATATTTAAAAGCAAGTTGTTTTTCTTGTTTTCTTGCCTCTGATTGGCTTGTATCTCAGAGTAAATAAAAATTAAAAGTAAATAAAAGTTAATAAATAAAAATAAGATGCATATATATGTCTACAGAGCAAAAATGTATAGTAGCTACTCATGTTATAAGTTACAAATACTTGGGAATTAATTACCATGGGTTGTTTGGTTTTTTTTTTTCAAAAAGGGATTTTATGTATATCTTCTTAAAAAATCTTAAGTATTGCTTTTCCTATTGCAATAATGATCTACTCTGAATAATAATAATTGCAATTCTATGTTTTCAAACTGTAGTGAAGGTGATCGCTACAGAAGTGAATTTAAAGGGGAAGACCTGGTTTTCCATTTTGCATGCACACTGGTCTTCCCAGAAGCAATGATTTTACAGAAAATTACTCTGAATCAAAATTTATTGGCACATGGTGGATGCTAAGTATATAGAAAGTTGGATACATAGTGAAAGCTTCCCAAACACAAACAAACGAAGGCTGCCATCCAGTTTTCCGTTGTTCTTTTGAACTGTCTCTGGTTTGTGGCTCAGACTCTCAGGTCATTTGTTTCTGGTGCTGTGTCTGACTTGTATTGGTCTGTGCTCCTGCATTACTCAGAATTCATTCGGAAGATCCTGTCCTCCCTGTCAACCTGTGTGCATGACAGAAGCAGCTTGTACAGATTTTCTAGGGACTAAGACAATCTGTTTGAATTTCAGGAAAGCATTTGTTACCGTACTGCATGAAAATTGTTAAAATTACTAATTTCTGTAAACTTTTACTAATCCACTCACTTTCTAACATGATACGTCAGTCAGGCATGCACAAGTCAGATGACTGAGTTGAAGCCCATAAACCTGCAGTTATCTGCCTCACCACCACCTGCAGTTCTTACCTGTCTTCTGATTTCAGTATTTCCAGTTGGTCATACCTTGAGACATGGACGCACTGCTTGTCTGGCCATAAGACATGTTGTGTCTCATGTGGTTACTCTTCATTTTGTTGGATTTGAGAGGCTGAGGGTGGCAGTTTATTACTTCCCATTAACACAGGAATTAACTTTGTAAGTCAGGACACTTCCCAATTTAGATACAATATTGCTATCTCCACCTAACCAATAGCCTGGCTAGCCTGGGTCTGAGAAGAGTGAAAAACTTGATGCAGGGCAACAGTGTGGCTCCTTGCAGAGCTTCCTCACGTCTACTGGGGTCAGCTTTGAGCCAGAGGTGTTGTGCCATATACCTGTGTTCTTCCTGGGTAGACTTGGAGCAGGATCATCACCCATGTGGAAATGGCACCTGGCTGGGCTGGTGCTGGTCTGTGCAGAGCTGGTTTGGATGCCTTTGCCTCCACAGAACTGGCTTTCTTGCAATCCTGGTAGTTCTGGTAGGATGGTAAAGGGCATCGAATGTTCTGGCGGTGTCCTAGTATTAGCATGGCTTAGGTTTAGAAAAGGATAGTTCAGTAACTTTGGGGGAAGAGGACTGGTTGTCCCTTCCAGGCTGAGTTGGCAGTGATGGGTAAATCTCTAACTGCAGATTGTATAGCTTTCTGACACAGAAATGTCTCTTGCTTTTTTCTGTTAATCCTGCATCACTTATTTAAAATACTTTAATACTCAGTGGAACAGGAACCTCAGTTTCTCTCCGATGAGCATACTGTCATTGAGCTGTTGACTTAAGCGCTTCTTTTTTTTTTTTTTTTAAGACAGTTCAAATTTTTATTTTATAGAAGGCCATGTTTGAACATGGATCACTGAGCATTCTGAGTAGTAGTCTGTTGCATAAATGCTGCCTTGGAGCTTGGTGTTAGTTGTCTAGCCTTTGGAGATACGTGCTGCTTGATTCCTGCTCTTTTTGAGCATATTACTTTGGCTGTGAAGTTTATCTCTGCTTCCTGAATTCTGTGAATGCCCTTCTCGGGGTGCTATCTGTGTGAACATCAGATAGAGAAACCGCTGTGAGGACTTTGTAAAGCACCTGGAAGTTAGGCATGACAAGTTTCTGTTGCAATAAATGTGGATCTGACTCTTGATTGCTTTACTTGATGTTGCAGAAAACTGACAGAAGATTGCCTGAGAAGGTAATCCTATCATGACTGAGATTTTTTCCTGACAGTTTAGGAATGAAATAGGCAAGGAAGAAAGCAGGGTGCAGGGTTCCTACTCTGGTAACTTGGGGCTGCCATTCCACTGAGGTGTGTCTCCACCCTCACAAAGGTGAGGGAAACACGAATCTTGTCTGACTTTTTTGGAACCAGAGCAGTAATGACTTCTGTTGGAATTCCCTTCAAATGAGGAGGGTTTTTTTTTTATAGGTAACAAGCAGTCTATCAGCGGCATTACCGGTAATCTTCTAAATTGTATTCTACACAATAAGTTCAGTAATAAATCCGTTTACTCCTGTAATACATGGCAAGTAGATAAAGAATTGAAGATTATTTTCAGATTCTTTGGCTACCACAGTCCAGATGTAATGAAGCTCTGTCTAGACTTCAGACATTTGAGGGCCTGCAGTATACTTTCTTTCAGTTAACTTATATTTGTCTGTCTTTTATGCTCTGTATAGTATAAATGGAGATAAAAACATATATAATTTAAAACTTTGTATAAATAGTTCAGTTCTGTAATGGTTGGGAAAACTCTCATGTTTTGGACTGTAAATTGTAGAGGCTGGAATATCTATAATTTAGGTCAAGCTGTAATTTAGGTTAGAACCACAAAATGCAGTGAATTTTGCTAATAAGCTATTCTGGAAAGTATTGAAATACTTGTTCTTTAGTTTACTTCAGAATAACTTCTTAGTGAGATATAATATTCCTGTTTATATTATTTCCAACCTTTGCTATAGTTTAAAAATATAGGGATATATGTATTTCTATTTTGCACTTAAAAATACTTAAGGGAAAACATGGAACTAAGTTGTTTTATTACAGAAAGAAATTCTGTAGTTGCTAGTTAATGCAAAACAGTCTAGAGCCTGTAGAAATAAAAAGCAGAACAGCTTTATCTTTCTGTGTATACTGGCAATGGGAAGTTTAGTGCCCAGTTGTGGTGTTCGGGTAGGTTTTTTTGAGTGATGTTTTTGCGTTTTGTTTTGTTTGAAGTGCATGACTGCCTTGTTGCCTTACTGACCTTTGAAAACCTTCCCTCGTGTGCCTTCTCCTTACCCTGGTTGGATTTCTGATTAATAGTCACATCAACTTTGAACAGGTATTAGGAAGGTTCAAACCTGAATATATATATATATATATATATATATATATATATATATAAAAGTATATTGCAGGTGTAGGGGTGAATGATGGGGAGGAGTTTGCAAATATACTTGTGATTTTTTTGCAAATATATTGAGCATTTAGATGATGAGTAATTCAGCTCATTGAGCAGTTGCCCAGCATGGGATCTGAACTGATGCCTGGCTTGTTGAGGTGACTGATGAAGTTCTTTCTGGCCCACTGAGCTTGCACTGCATGGCCACCTGACTGCTTGCTGGTCAGTCCCTGAGCCACTGGAGTTTACAACACAGCATTTTTTAAGATCACTTTCCATTTGACTTTGCCTTCTAAATGATAATACTTGAAGTGCTGACTGGTTGGTAGTTCCCAGACCTATATGGCCATGGGAGGAGCAGACTGCTGGGAACAGTTCAGTTTATCAACTGTTGTAAGTTAAGCTGTCCCCATGCTTTGTTCAGAGTCCTTTGAATGTCCAAGTACATGCGTTGCCTTTACTGTTCAGTTGAAGGACAAACATGAAAGCTCATATCTTTGCAAACATCTTTCATTGCAGAACAGCATTGTTTGGTCCACTTGCTTGTTCCCTTTTTTTTTCTTTTTCCTCTTAATTTCCTTGAACTCCAGATTGTCCTTGAGTAGGAAACTTAAACTATTTTGTCTTTGAAACTGTGGGGGTAACCTACTTTATACTCTGACAGAAGATTTCATTCTTACGTTGTAAGCATAAACACTAAACTGATTATGCTTAAAAAATACATGGCCAGCTTTTAAATTAAACTACTGCATTTGCCTTAATTCCGTTGTGAAAGCTACAGAAAGTAATGCTGCTTTGTTTAAAAGCAGCTTATTAAAATTCATGTGCTTTTGATGGTTTTCTTTTACCTCTGTCAAATTACAATGCACTAATAATGTGTATTAAGCTTACATATATTCAAATCTAATATATTTGATTCCTATCAGTGAATTTTAATCCTGAAAGACTTGTTGTAGTGGAGTTGCCCATGTAATTTTAACTGAGTTTAGAAAATATGGGTTATGACTGATACTTGCTGCTGGCAGTACTAGTTGATTATTACCCAAAGCTGGGGTAGTGACATGGAGTATGTGGGCTCCCAAATTAATTCATACCATCTTCATTGGTAGTTTAAAGAGCGGTTGATGTTGCACTAATGTTCACGAGTTGCACCCTGATTTCTGTTTGGTGGCTCTGCTGTTAAGTAGCAACTTCTAGCAGACATGTAACAACAAGATGCTGACACTTAAACTGCCTTAGCCTCCTGCAAAACAGTTTCTAAATCTTTACATACCAATTTAAAAGTGTCTTTAACTTACCTTTGAGCTAAATCCATCAATGTAACTTCCAGTAGGAAGAACCTAGTCTTTTCTCAACCTTGCTTTAATTCTAAATGAACTTGAAAATTTCATCCTAAATTTCATTTAGTTTCATGTGTTAGTATGTTTCTTTACCGTGACTTAATTGTGCATAAATTACAAGTCAGATTCTTGGCAGCTGATTCACTGTGGCCATAAGCAAATTGCCACCCTTGCTAGTCCATCTAGGAATTGTATGGAGACATTAATCTCTCTGGGTATGATGCTAATCTCATTCACTTCCAGTCCAGAATAACTCTGTTGAAACAATCGTGTAGGATCAGATCAACTGTGCCATATTTGTTTCACTGTTTTGAATTTAAACAGATTATCGTTATGAAAGTAGCTAAAGGTGCTATGAAGATTAATTGTCACTATAGCTCTGAGTATAAAGAGCAATTACTGCCTGTTCTTTTGAGATCATTTATATACACCATGGTTGACAGTGGCTATATTTCCTAAAGATCACACATGAAAGTAAATGTAAGTATATATTATGTTTAGGTTTTGAGGTTATACTTCAATTCTGTAGTGACACTTACTGGACAGTAATTGTGTTTAAGTCAGGTACTCTAAGTTATTACTCATTAATTATTAATTGATACCATCATTACAGGGTCCTGCAAGGAGCAAGGGAGTTGGACTCAATGATCCCTATGGGTCCCTTCCAGTTTGAGATATTCTATGACTCTAATTATTAATCATTTAAGTGAGGTGCTATTTCCTGTAAAGCAGGTAGTTTAATGAATAATAATGTGTATCTTTAGTATAGGTAGGAAACTGGGGTACACAGTATAGTGTGATTATAGAAATTCTAATTCAAGCCTGTGTTTGCTTCCAGGATTGAAATATGCAGTTATGTAAGTGACAAGGTTGTAATGTTTTAACTTTTAGGTCACAAGATTCATATCAAACCATGAAACAGGTACCATTGCTTAACATTGAGACAGCTAGTGTCTCTCATCATTTAACATAGTTATCCTTAGTGTTAACTAGATTAAGTAAGCTAAATGTTTTAACTAGGTAGCTAGACCTCAGTGGTTAGGAGAGTAGGATGTTACTGTCTTAAATGACTGGCTCCAATGGCTGAACAAAAGCTCCAATCCTCTGTGTATCTCAGCAATTCAAGGTACTTCCCATCTCTTACAATCAAAGTTTGCCACAGCTGATTGTAACACAGACCTTGATATTTGATCTGCTGTTTTCTATATTATTTAAATATTTCTGTGACATTAATCAGCAGAGTACAGGAGAACACTTTTACTTACTTGTTTTGACATATGTTAGTAGTTATCATACATCCCAGCTATAGAGACATCTGATCATCTGTGGTAATACTTTTCTCTAGGCCGAAACTGAGATGAGGTAGGACTCTGCACTGTCTGCCTGGAATAATCAGCTTTTTTCTGTTGTGCCTTGGACTTCTAAGCCTGCTAAGCACAAAACAGAGAAGCATGCTGAGCACGAGATTCACATAGAGTTCTGGGTTGCAATTTACTTGTTGGCAAAGCATGTTTGTAACTAGCTATTTATTCTGTACTCTGTATCATGTGTTTTCACTCATCTCAGTTGTGTATAACCAGTGTATACCAGTTGTGTATAACTCAGTTGTGTATAACACCATAACTAGATTTCTGAAATAGTTTGCCTCTGGAGAAAATATAACATAGACATACTTCGTACAGAGTCTAGGATTTACTAAGTAAGGTGTTGGTGTTTTGTTCAGTGCAGAGGATATTCCTCTTGCTGGCTAGTGATGTTCTACTTGCTTTGATTGTTTGACTGTATTCACAGTCTGCAGTGGGTATCTGATTGTTTCACGGGGTTCAGTTCAGACCGTTTTGCACAGGGAGATTTCTCTACAGGGCACATGCCCCTGATACTCTGTACTGACAACACATGGAAAGTTTTCATCCTACAGTCCTCAGTTCTTCGCTGCTATTGCTTGAGACAGTGCCTCTCCTGTTGTTACAGACTACATCGTCTTTGGCTTTACAGTTACTATTAGTTTGTTGGGGGATTTTTTGGTAGCTTGTTAGTATATTCTAGTTTGCTTCATATTTACTGGATTTTGTTTCCCATTGACAGGAAGATGACAGTGTATGTCTTAGGACTTATATTGGCTTTGTGAGGCTTCATTCTTGGTTTTAAGAGTCTGATTTCACTCTATTTTTAGCACTGCCATCACCAAATCTGCAGATTTTCATCTCTGTTCATGTGACAGGACAGTGATTGTGCCACCTGCAGATACTGAACTTCCTGAAGAGAAGACTATGGTCTCAAACCATATTCAAACATATACATAGATTATGCATGCTCAAACCACGACACAGATTCTGAGTTTAATCCCAGATTTGGATGCTTAAAACATGAGCATGCACGCAGGTTACTCAACTAACCACTTGGGTAAAAAATTGTTGGTGGTTGGGACACCCATGGTCCAGATAATGCAGCCTTGAAGCGGCTGATTGTTACTGTCAGTGCGCTTGTGATCTCAGCTTTACAGTTTTTGCTTACGGGCCATGCGGCTGGAGGAGCAAATAGTTTTGGTTTTGGTAAGATTTTGTTTTTTATGGTCCATCAGGAAATGCAGACCTATTATTTTCTATAATAAAACATTTCCAAATTGGCTAGCTGGAAGTGAAGCCCACATTTAGAGATACCTAATTGTTAGCAGAGTTCCAGGCACAATTCACTACGTCATCTGCTGTTCTTATATGGTAAAAGTAGGCAGCTTCTGAAAATAAATCTGTATTTTACAAATCCCATTTGTGTGTGTTTGAGGCAAAGTTTTACATATTATAAGAGGTTTTTTTGGTTGATGGAACTCATTGCCTGTAAAATCTATTGGAGTTTTTGAGGGACTTCATACATTTCTTGAAAAGGGTGATTCAGCCAGTGTATTATACTTCAGATTTCAAAAGGCTTGACATGGTCATAACCTATGTTTTTTAAAGAAACTGTGTTGGTAACCCAATGGAGACTTTATTTCCCAATGCCGCCTTAAAGTTCAAGAAGAAAAGTAGGAATAAATAAATGTTTTTTCAGAATGAAGAGTATTAAATCAGTAGTTGATAGTTTTGTCCTATACCAAATAACTCACTGGAGTGGTTCCCCCTAGTCACCTACTGAAACCTCTGATACACAGCTAATTCAGAGAGATGGATAGTGACTTTGCTGAGAAAGCAAAATACACTAAGGAGTTGCAGAAAGATTTTGTGGTAGATGCAATTGAATGATAAAATGGTAGGTAAGATTTAGGGTTGGTAAATGCAGAGTAATGATTATGGGAAAAATAACCCCCACTGTCCATAACAGTAGGTGGACACAGTATTATATTAGTTACTGTCACTCAGAGAAGGGGCTTTGTTGTCACTATGGAAATATGAGGTCAGTTTTCAAATGCAGTCAAGACAAACAGAAGATAAAGTATATTAGGAAAGGAATAGAAATTAAAATTTAAAACGTTATGCTAATGTATAAATATAATATGTAAATCATAGCAGGATGGCAAAATGACACGGAAAAAAAAACCTGTCAAAACACAAACTAGGTTGCAAAACCAGGAGTTACAATGCACAAATAAAATGCAGTATTTCCTCAGCAGTGCCTGATGAAATTATGCGATATAACTTACTGCTGTAGTATTTCAGAAAGGATATAAGCATAAATGATTGAAGATGGGATTAGATGTATTCTAGGCAGAGAGGTCTGTCGGTGTCTTTTCAATGCAGTGGTGGTGCTATAACCTGCAGCTGTGGGGGAGTCAGCTTGTCTTATAACCCTGCTTGCTACCAGCCAGGGTGAGAATGGGATGGCCCCCTAAATGCTCATTTGGCCTGACTCAGGTCTGCTTGTGCTTCAGAACATCAGACTTCCTGCTCTTAACTTGTGTTCATACTTTCAGGTGTCTAACTGACTTGTTTAAGCAACTGCTTGACAGAATCCCTTGGGAGATGGTCCTGAAGGGTATAGGGGTCCAGGAAGGCTGGACACTCTTTAAGAAGGAAGTGTTAATGGCTCGGGAGCAGGTGGTCTCCAGGTGCTGTAAGAGAAGCCAGTGACAGAGAAGACCACCCTGGCTGAACAGGGAGCTTTGGCTGCAACTCAGGGAAAAAGGGAGAGTTTACAGCTTTTGGAAGAAGGGGCTAGCCATTCACAATGATTACAAAGAGGCTGTGAGGCTATGCAGGGTGGAAATCTGGAGGTCTAAAGCCCAGCTGGAAATTAAATCTGGCTTCAGCAGTCAAAGATAACAAGAAATGTTTCTGTAAGTATGTCAATAGCAAAAGAAGGACGAGGGAGAGCCTCCATCCCCTGCTAGATGCAGAAAGAAACATGGTAACAAGTGATGAGGGAAAGGCTGAGGTGCTTAATGCCTTCTTTGCCTCAGTCTTTAATAACAAGACTAGTTGTACTGAGGGAATCCAGCCTCCTCAGCCAGAAGACAGACTGGGATAACGACCCCCCACAATCCAGGAGGAGATGGTCAGTGACCTGCTGCATCACACAGACACACACAGTCTATGGGACCAGATGGGATACACCTGAGGGTGCTGAAGGAGCTGGCTGGGGTGCTCGCCAAGCCGCTTTCCATCATTTACCAACAGTCCTGGCTGACCGGGGATGTCCTGACAGATTGGAAATTGGCCAGTGTGACGCTCATATATAAGAAGGGTCGGAAGGATGATCCGGGAAATTACAGGCCTGTCAGCTTGACTTCGGTGCCTGGGAAGCTGATGGAGCAGCTCATCCTGAGTACCATCACACAACACATGCGGGACAGCCAGATGATCAGGCCCAGTCAGCATGGGTTTATGAAAGGCAGGTCCTGCCTGACAAACCTGATCTCCTCCTACAACAGGGCGGCCTGCTGACTGGATGAGGGAAAGGCTGTGGATGTTGTCTACCTTGACTTCAGTAAGGCCTTTGACACCGTTTCCCACAGCATTCTCCTGGAGAAACTGGCTGCTCGTGGACTGGGTGGGCACACGCTTTGCTGGGTAAAAAACTGTCTGGATGGCCGGGCCCAGAGAGTTGTGGTGAACGGAGTTAAATCCAGTTGGCAGCTGGTCACAAGTGGTGTCCCCCAGGGCTCGGTTTTGGGGCCACTCCCGTTTAACATCTTTATTGATGATCTGGATGAGGAGATCGAGTGCACCCTCAGTCAGTTTGCAGATGACACCCAGTTGGGTGGGAGTGTTGATCTGCTCGAGGGTAGGGAGGCTCTGCAGAGAGACCTGGACAGGCTGGAGCCATGGGCTGAGGCCAACTGGAGGAGTTTCAATAAGGCCAAATGCCGGGGGCTGCCCTTGGGCCACAACAACCCCCAGCAGTGCTACAGGCTTGGGGAGGAGTGGCTGGAGAGCTGCCAGTCAGAGAGGGACCTGGGGGGTGTTGATTGACAGCCGGCTGAACAGGAGCCAGCAGTGTGCGCAGGGGGCCAAGAAGGCCAATGGCATCCTGGCTTGTGTCAGCAATAGCGTGGCCAGCAGGGACAGGGAAGGGATCTGACCCCTGTACTCGGCACTGGTGAGGCCGTGCCTCGATTCCTGGGTTCAGTTTTGGGCCCCTCACTACAAAAAGGACATTGAATGACTCGAGCGTGTCCAGAGAAGGGCAACGGAGCTGGTGCAGGGTCTGGAGCACAGGTCGTACGGGGAGCGGCTGAGGGAACTGGGGGTGTTTAGTCTGGAGAAGAGGAGGCTGAGGGGAGACCTCATCGCCCTCTACAGCTACCTGAAAGGAGGGTGCAGAGAGCTGGGGATGAGTCTCTTTAACCAAGTAACAAGCGATAGGACAAGAGGGAATGGCCTCAAGTTGCACCAGGGAAGGTTTAGACTGGATATTAGGAAGCATTTCTTTCCAGAAGGGGTTGTTAGGCGTTGGAATGGGCTGCCCAGGGAGGTGGTGGCGTCCCCATCCCTGGAGGTGTTTAAGAGTCGGGCTGACATAGCGCTGAGGGATATGGTGTAGTTGGGAACTGTCAGTGTTAGGTTAATGGTTGGACTGGATGATCTTCAAGGTCTTTTCCAACCTAGTTGATTCTGTGTCAAAAGGTAAATATTTTTTGCAAGCTGAAAGAAATATTGTAAGAACAATTATTCTTGGCAGTTGAGTCCTTGGATTTCTACTCTGATTACTTACAGGCTGAGCATAACTTTCTTCCTAATATTTTTCATTTTTGTATTTATCTGTTAAGGTAGTTTTGCAATTAAATATATTCTTTAAACAACAGTATTTAGCTGATATCAACATGCTGTAGTAAAACTCTTGCAAGCATTTAATTTTTGCTTTTCATTATCTGCCTCTAATATCACAAGAATCACTATAAATAATACTGTATATTTTAGCTTTGAAATATCTTCATCTAACAGAAACTCTGTTAGAATGGTAATGGTTGGGTTTATGTCCTCACTTTCTTCACCAGATATCAGTTCCTTTATACTAATTTTCTGTATCAAGGGAGTGAGCTTACAATATGTAGCCTTATTAGCTATGTTGGAAAACACTATTTTAAAATTGTTAATTGCTTATCAAAACAGCTAATAAAATATCTCTGTTGATAAAATGGGTTTCATAGATATGAATATTGGTTTTTTTATTTCTTATTTTCTAGAGAAAATATTGCTATTTTACCTAAGACTGCAAAAGTTCTTGACTGGCACCCCAAAACTTGCTCTAGAAAATTAATTTTATTTTTTATCAACTGAGATGAACTGCGGTTGACAAAAAGAAAGAATTCATAACAATCAAGACAATTTCTGCAAGGCTTAATTTTTTTAAAAGTCAGTTTTTGTAGGAATTGTGTATGACTATCCAGGCTATTATCTTTATTTTATCCTAAGTGCCAGGAAGAACAGAGCTAACATAAATTAACTACTGGAGCAAATACAATTTAATTGAAAAGAAAACAAGCATCATAATTATGCAAAGGGAAATTAATTCATTTAGGGTTAACTCCTGACTTTTTTCATCTGAAGCCATGTTAGCATTTAGGAAATACTCTTATACTCATGGAACTGGAGCACATTATACCAGAGCTATACTTCTCTCCTTGCCAAGTCTTGGGTTCCTGCCAAGGCAGCCCCAGAGCAGATATCCAGAGGGGGGATCAGACTTCTGTGTGCCTGCTGTAATGGCATCTGCAGATGCAGCACGCAGCCGGAGTGCTCTGAAGGATACTGCCAACATTTTTTTGGTTTTTCATAAGGCATTTTTATGTTATTCTTGCTCTGCCTTATCTCCCTTCCCTCCCTCCCCACACATTCCTATGTTTATTACAAAGGTCCCTTGACGATTTGTAGATATCCCATTTTGAAGGGGAAAATTTATTTAGCAATGTCTTGTCTTTTAAACTGCATGCTCAGTAGTAGGACTTGCTCTTTGGGTATGGATGTATATATATTTGGGATACTTTAAAGCTGACAAAAAAGGTAAAGGATGCTATTCTGGACTGTGAAGTTAATCCTTCCTTTACCAGTTGTTCGTTGAATATCTGAGGCACATAGCTGTTAATGGTAAAGTATTAAGTAAAATTCTTCCTAAATAAAAATCTTACTAAAAGCTTTGCTTACTTTGAAAATTTTATGCAGTGTCCCTGTTTATCAGCACATTTCAAAGTGTGTTAAATATTTTATTTCTGCTTTTCTGGTGCATGAATTTGGCTATTTAGGTGTGATATGGAGATTCCTTTTTCCTGAAATACAAGAAGCATTTAATCAGAAAGCCTACTTAAAAAGAGCTTAGGCTGATGTGATCCTGCGATGGATTTCACACTTAGCTGTGGGTTAGTTCCTCAGAATTGTGTTTAAATGAGCCTGTTTTACCCTCATGAGCTGGATCAGGAATGTCCTGGCATGGCAGACAGGACAGTGAGCAGCAGCTTGCAGTGGATCGGAAGCTGGGGCTTGTTTGAGAACCAGCAGGGTTGGAGCCTTTCAACACACATGTGCCCCACCAGCCCTTGTCTCTGCTGGCCTGGTGAGCGGGGTGGAGGACCCCATCTGTTCTGTCCTGCTCCTGGCTGCTGCACCAGCGCTTTTACGTGGGTCAGATGGCGGTGCACTGTGTATGTGCCCTCTGTCCTGGCAACGCCTGGCACCTCATGGCCCTCGCTGATCTGTGATCTAGTAGCCATGCATCCAGAGTCACCAACAGGTCACTGACGTTCGGTTGGCTGCTTTGGTTTTATTTCTGTTTGTGCTCGCTGACACAAGGGCCTGCTTACACAGCCCCCAGCACCACTGCTCCCTTCTCTTGCCTCTGCTGCTTTAGACGTACAGCCCACATGGAAGTACAGGAGCGTGCCTGGCGATGCTGTTAGCATGCCATCTCTTGCTTCCTTCAATAAGCTGCCCTTGTAACAACACAGCACTTGCAAAGATGACCGACGACTTCTGGTTTGTCTGAAGGTTGCACACATGGCAGCATTTTAGCTAAAATATTTTCCCCTAATGATAAAATTAATAAAATTTAGACAAGGAAGGTTGAGGGTTTTCCCTCAAAAGCCAGTCTGACTGTAAGTAATAGATTGAATGAACTGAGGGGAAAAAAAAGTTGCATTAAACTTCATTCTATTAATTCTCTAGTGAGAACAGTCATCAGTTATTCACAGCCTGGTGGTCGGTAATACAGGTAGACAAATTCTCAGTCATGTTGAGATTTTGAAATGCAGTGTTTCAAAAACAAGCAATAATGATATTTGGCCCTCATTAATCAAAAAACCCAGACCTCTCTAGTGTGAGAGAAGAGGATGAGTGCAACGTGCCACTTAGGACTGCAAATGTAATTTAACAGGAACTACAAGGACAGACACACCTTTAAAAATATCAGGGCACTTATTTAGAAGCTGACTGGTGAACTTAACGTTTTATCCCATTTTAAAAAAGTGTTTCATAATGACCTTCAGTTTTCTAATATTGTCAAATAGGAAAAATCAGGTTTGAATAGTTACAGATTGGCCGAGGTCCTGGGGCAGAGGCTGGGCTATAAGTGCTGACAGAGCTTCTTGCTGCTTGGGCCATTGGCTTTTTCTCTATCACAACTGCTAAACAGTATCATTTCAAACCTCCAGGGGATCAGATATGAGCCATAGTGATGAAAGTTAGTTTTGATGCCTTGGATTATCTTTTTAAAATTACTAACCAAAGCCTTTTTCTTCCCCGTAGCCTTTTCTTACGCTTATGAATCTTCACTGTTCACCAGATGTCCACACATTTCTGTGCAAAGCCTTTGTCCCTGCCTGCTTGGAGCAAGTTCACGTGATTCACCCTTGCCGAAGCCTCTGTGAGAAAGTGTACTCTGACTGTAAGCAGCTGATGGACACTTTTGGAATCACATGGCCTGAAGAGCTGGAATGTACCAGGTGGGGTATTTTTCATGCTAACAGTTGGTGGGGGTGATATTTTCATACTTGACCTAGTCTGAGTTGAAAATCTGAGGCAGAATATTGAATACCACCTTGCTGTAGCTTCCTCATCACTTGTGGCCCTCCAGTGTTTATGCATAGGACTATTTTTTCATTAAAACTTTTTCATTATTCAAATGGTCACCTGCATTTCTCGCTTGTGACTTTTTTGCAGAAAGTTCTGCAACAGTACTTTTCAGTATTCATATCTCTGCAGAAAAAATCTTTTTACTATAAGCTTCTTAAAATTTATAGTATTAAATGTTACAGCATAGATTTTACTTTGGTTTTTGATCTCTAAATGAGGCATGGTCATACTTACTTAATGGGGGTTTTATAAGTAATTGCTGATAAAATAAAGAAATGTAAAATAGTCTGTATTTGAATGGACACAGAGCATTAGAAGCCTTATCTTACTCCTAACCACTTAAATATGCAAATTCAATCTTGTGTTGCTTTTCTTGTATTGCCTGCCAAAAGTAGCTTTTTAAAAAATTTTTACCTTTTTCTCAAAGATATTCATGTGTCTGTTTCATAGAGAAGACAGTTAATACTACATTTGGAGGAAGGATGAGACTATATATATTAAATGGAAACCACTGAAAACACTTCAGTGTAATCTTGAAATTCTGACCTTCAATGGCAGATATTTATAAATTATTGAGGCCAGATGGGGATTTTTTTTTTTTTTTTTACATTTGTCAGGGCAAGAAGTACAGGAAAGGAGCAAAGAGTGGAAACTCACATCATTTTTCTAAGACCCTTGCAGTTGCTAACCTGTGATAGGACTGAGATAGAGCTGCGTCACTAGTGCTGTGCCATGATCTCTGGTAGAAATCTGTATTGGAGTGAATATGACAGATGGTATTAATGCCATTTCCCTTAGTTCTGTAGAAAAATTTCAGTTGTAGGCTTTTAAACCAAGAAAGTATCAATTAACTTTTTCCATCTAATGTGAGCTTCTGTGCAACAGTAGTGCCACTCGGTGCAGTGAATGTCTTCAAGAATTGTTTTGAAAAATGAGGAAAATTACAAGTGAATCAGTTACTTGATATATGTTTCAAATGACAGTTTAAATCAAATTATGTTTTTGCAGGAATTACTGCAGCTTGAAATTATTCTGTTACTGTTAGCATTTACTGAAAATCAGCCTGCTTTGTTCATATGTGAAATGGTGTATCCCCAACAGCCGATACAGAGAAGTCCATGTAATGCAGGATGTTCTTTCCACAGCAGAGATCCTGCTGCCGGAGCCCATGGAAGAGGAGCTGGGCAGTAACTGGAATCCTGAGATTTGCACTCTTGTATTCTTACAGACATACATAATACCTATTAAGACATGGGTGAATAAAGTTCACGTTGTTCCCATGCCTAATGGTCTGGCCTGTAGTTACTGAAAGAACCTGCCACAGAATCCGTTTTCTTAATGATTAGTCTGGTTTTATTTGGACAGCATGATAATGCGGAGAAACAAAGAACTGAATGTTGGTTTAGCTCCAGCTGAGCTTGCAAACTGATATTGAGGTACTCTTACAGTAGCATTGACAATAAATGCTTTGAGATAACAGAATCTTGCTTTAAAAGCTAAAAAGAAGCAAAACTTTTAAAATATATTCTTAAATTTGGAGTGCATATAAATACCATTTTGAGTAAATGCTTATCTGTTTGAGTTAAATTTACATAATCTAGTTTGAAGATGTGTCCAACACTGCTAATACTATATTAACCATATTAAAAGGTCACATATTGTGACCAATTAAACCCTCAAGCAATTAAGTCTTGAGCAATTTTTAAAAGAACATTATGGAGCTATAAAAAAAAAAAGCGAGCTAAAATACAGCCATCATTTTTTACAATGCTTATCTTTTTTGCTTTTGTCTTTTTCAGTTAGGTATTTTTATTGTTGTTGACAATGAAATATCACTATAACAAAAAAAATTATAATAACCATATACTAGTCATCAGTTAATTCTAGATACTGTCATCCTTCTTTCATTGTTTCTTGGTTGAAGATTGCATTTTGACAAGACCGTTTGCCATCTCCAACAGTGCATTGTTATCCAGATTCTAACAAAAACAACTACTGTAAATATTTTTATGTACATATATAAAAGTTTAGTAGAATTTAAGACTCTAAAAGAACAATTGCAATTTGAGTTGTGTTTCATAAGCAATAAAACAACAGGTAGAGAAAAACAGTTAAATAGCTGTGTTTGAATAATTTTCCAAACTGAAAATTTGAAGTCTGTTTTTTAAAATGCCACCTAATTTTTTTCACATATTGCATGCTTTGCAGTATCTGTAAAATTTAAGAGTGCTTAGAATCAGATTTTTTTCATATTTCTAAGGAACAATTATAGTTGAGAATGAGGGGTATTAATATATTTCCTTTTCTGTTTATTTATGTAGACTAGTCAATTGTGATGAGACTGTTCCTGCCACTGCTCCTGTAACCACAAACATACATGGAACTCAGAAGACCCCAGGCCAGACCCGAAGGGATTATGGATTCTGGTGTCCACGACACCTACACACTACCAGTGGACAAGGCTACAAGTTTCTAGGAATTGATCAGTGTGCACCTCCATGTCCCAATATGTACTTCAAAAATTATGAATTGGATGTTGCAAAAAGCTTCATTGGAATTGTTTCAATCTTTTGTCTTTGTGCTACGCTTTTCACATTCCTGACTTTTCTGATTGATGTTAAAAGGTTTAGGTACCCAGAGAGGCCGATCATATATTACTCTGTCTGTTACAGCATAGTGTCTCTAATGTACTTTATCGGATTTTTAGTTGGGAACAGAACTGCCTGTAACGAGGCAGATGATAAGTTAGAAATTGGTGAAACAGTTGTTCTTGGCTCCCAGAACAAAGCCTGTACTGTGCTTTTCATGGTTTTGTATTTTTTCACCATGGCAGGAACTATATGGTGGGTGATTCTTACAATCACTTGGTTCCTTGCGGCAGGAAGAAAATGGAGCTGTGAAGCTATTGCACAAAAGGCCATGTGGTTCCACGCAGTTGCATGGGGAATACCTGGTTTTCTAACCATTATGCTTCTTGCAATGAACAAAGTTGAAGGGGACAACATCAGTGGAGTTTGTTTTGTGGGTCTCTATGATCTGGATGCCTCTCTGTACTTTGTGCTTTTGCCATTGTGCCTTTGTGTTTTTTTCGGTCTCTCTCTTCTTTTAGCTGGTATTATTTCTTTAAATCATGTCCGGCAAGTCATACAGCATGATGGCAGAAACCAGGAGAAGCTAAAGAAATTTATGATCAGAATTGGAGTTTTTAGTGGTTTATACTTGGTGCCACTGGTAGCACTTCTTGGATGTTATGTCTATGAACTGGTGAACCGGAAAATCTGGGAAACAACTTGGGTATTCGACCACTGTGACCAGTACCATATTCCTTGTCCTTATCAGGCAAGTAGCAGTTTCCTTTATAAATAATACTGGAAAGTTAATTAACAAAAACACTTATGCATCACTGTATCTGCCGTACGGTTAGTAAATTATTTTCACAGTAAGTAATCAGTTCAAGAACATACGGTGATGTTGCTTTTTAAGTCAAAATCGGTGATACAATACTTTTGCTTTGAAATTTTTTGCTCATCAAATTGACAGCACTTGGCAATTAAATTCCAACTCGTTGCTCTAAACTACATGTTACAAACTGTTGGGGGAGGATCATTATTCACACTGTCTGTTACATTTGGGTGCCTAGCTCAGTGTCTAAGTAACTAAGGTGAATTTTCACCAATTTCAGTTGAAGCTGAAATAACGATTCTTGAAAATCAAATCTAAATTGGATTTAAAATGTTGCTTATAACCATAGTTTTTACAATCACTTTCATCTATTTCTTCTTCAAAGTGTAGAAGTGAAAAACACTTGAAATTGCAAAATGAATTTCCAGTATATTTTTTTCCATAATAGCTGTCATTTGCAGACTGATTTTCAGTAATGTGAAGAAATCATTAAAAAAACAAACTAAACAAAAAGCAAACAAAAAAAGATAACCCAATAAACAAACAACCCAACAGCACTTTTAAATTGTGGAGCTGTTTGTTTTTAACATTTGACTCTTAAAAAACCCCCCAATTTCCTTGAAAAGGCTTTTAAAGTAAATCTGCCCATGTTCAGTACTCTCTATGGATTAAATTTCTTGTAAGTACATAAAACTCCCTGCAATAGCAAGTAATTTGTGGTTTGTTTCTTTCCTTTTAAGAACAAATATAAAAGGCAGCACCATCATTAAGAGAAATGCAAGTGTCTCATGTCATCTTTCTTTGCTTTGCACTTAACTATCTATGTTTTTACTGCAGTAAACTATCATTAAAAAGAGTAATATAAACACAGGAATAATTGAACGATAAGGCTTGATTCTTCTACTTAACATCATACTTAAACATCCAATGTATCTTCTGTACTGAAGTCAGTGTAAGCTGAAGAGTAGCACAGCTCACAGGCTTTTTGGTTATTTTTGCTTCCATCACCATTGTTAACAAGTGTACTTTGTCTTCAGTGGGTTTTACACTGAACTCTGTATCAGCCTAAATGGTCCAAAATACACAAGGTTGAAAACAAGGCTTTTAGGCTTTTAAAAGAAAAAAAGACTTGTTTCATGCTTAAATATAACAGCTTGGCATAATAACACAGAAAGAGCATGTATTCTCAGCCTTTAATTAAGCTATTGGAAAGCATAAATAGCAACAGGGAATGCTACACAAAGACATACTTAATGGGATCTGTCCCTATAATAAACAGCATGTGCTAACCATGGAGTTGTGGAGTAGCTTATAGTGGCGTGCTTGGCCTTGGCTTACCAGAGCTAGCTTGTAGACTTCTATTACATTTGCCAGATCAAAACCAAATTAAAACAAACTTCAGTTTAAGTAGCTAATGTTACCTGGCTAACAAAAATAGTGACTTTCATAGATGGGACTGGCAGGTAAACTGCGTAATGTAAATTAAATTTGCAGCATGGGAGCAGAAGATAATAATCTCTGATTTAAATGTCTCGGCTCCTTTGATCCAGTTCTACAAATAGGTGGATTAATTTTGCAGTAAACAGAAAACTACTGTGTAGTTCCCTGTGGCTCCTTGAAGATGCTGTCTAATCTGATTAGCTCCCAACTCATGCACTTTTTGAGTTGAAGGGATAAATCTTATACATACAAGCTATCTCTGAAGAACATGGTCATTAATACTATTACCCCCCAAATTATCTTTCCTTTCAATTTAAACCAAAAATATTTAATTCTGACTAATCTCTTCTTGGTGTTTTCAGCTATAGATATTAACCAGGTCTGACCTGACTGTACATGTCTAACATTTGTCCGCAGTACAAGCCTCAACAAAGAACAATAAGGAGAAAGTCTTTCTTTTACATAATTTATTTGTTTTCTGCATTTTAAAAAAACAAATCAACAAGTATGCTTTCTTCTTTGCATTCAGTAAATTTTCTTATCTTCTAGGCAAAGGCACTAGCAAGACCAGAAATATTTTTGTTTCTGATGAAATATTTGCTGACATTAATTGTTGGCATATCTCCAGTCTTCTGGGTGGGAAGTAAAAAGACCTGTTCTGAATGGGCCAATTTCTTCAACAGAAACCGCAAAAGAGAGTAAGAACAATTTTTCGTTCCTGTTTTTTGAGGTGTATATTTTAAAATAAGTTGGATTTCAGACATGTTTCTTTAAATATAGCTCAGGTGATCAAAATGTTGTCCTTAGACCCTTCCTTTTTTGGAGTCTAAATGCTGTGATGGGCATCAGCAAAATTCCAGCGGAGTCTGTGGAAGTTCTACATGCAATGACTTTTTGACAACATTCTCAGAAGATACAGAATACTTTTCTCTGCTGATTTGTTCTCTTTCGTAGCGCAGAAAACATTACTGTGTTCACTTGGTTAATACCTCTCTGATTTCCAGTCAAATGAGGGAAGATAATTTCAGCCATCAATTTAGATACTTTCACATGTTCAGACTGCTTCATTTGGCACAGTACTTAGCTGTATTTACTGTCATGGAATAACAACATCCTCTGTTTTTCTCCTCTGCCAGGCTTGTCTTTTAAAATTAATTTTCATTGAACCTTCCTCAGGATCACTTTTGTTGTATTAATCTACTGTCCCTTATTTTTTTTTCTGAAACCAGATAATTCAGATGTATTACTTTAATTTTAGTGAATTTGTGGATTTAAACAGATCATAAATGTCATCTCCATTTCTTGTAGTTGACATTTTTTCCATTCCTCTTATTCCTTGATTATTTCTTTTTAGATTGTGTTACTCATAAATTATACTATGTTTTTAGATCTCTCTGTTTCTTTGGATTTCCCAAGGCAGCAGTCCTTAAGCTCCTTTTATTTTACATCTACATTCCTTGATGGTGAGCTTATAGCTTCCTTTCCCTCTTCCCTCTTTTTCCATTTCCTGTATAATTTTTCTTGCGTTTCAGATGTTAACTGCTTTCAGCTATAAAAATTTAAAAATAAGTCAAATTTATAATGCTTACCTCTTTTTCACTTCAATGAGGTTTACTTTACATAAAGTTAATTTGGTAATATGACTGCTTGTGAGCTAATCCTGCTTTCCTCTCTTAGATGATTAATCTACCGAAGTCATTGGACCTACTTGCAGAAGTAAGAAATGTAGAAATCTGCTTTATTTAATTGTCCACAGACATAATTTCTTTGGAGCCATTATGATCAGATTTTTTTCTCCTCTTTTCGCATACAATTTTTTTCCTTCTTTTCATTAACGTCCAGCTCAGATTGCGTCATTGGCTGCTATTCTTTAATGTTTTTGTGTACAAAGCTATATTACGTTATATCTAAGATTATCCTCTTCATTCAGTTACATGCTTGTATTTTATTTCAGTCCGATTAGTGAGAGTCGAAGAGTGCTGCAAGAATCTTGTGAATTTTTCCTGAGGCACAATTCCAAAGTTAAACATAAAAAGAAGCACTATAAATCAACTTCACACAGATTGAAAGTTATTTCGAAGTCAATGGGGACTAGTACAGGTGGCACAACAAATCATGGAACTTCTGCAGTAGCAATCACTAATCATGATTACTTAAGTCAAGAAACTGTTGCAGAAATTAAAACCTCTCCAGAGACATCCGAGAAAGAGATAGAGGCAGACGGAACATCAGCCCGAAGAGTCGAGGAGGGTGAAAACAGTGGAGATCAAATGTTATCTAGTTCTAAGCTGACTGTGGATCAGGTGGAAAGAAGAAACAGAGCAGATAGCACATGTGATATGAGTAGCTTGGCTGAGAGCATGAAGAGAGTAGGTGAAGGAAGGTAAGGCTCCTTAACTCAATCTTTTGCTTGTTTGTGTGTGTTACCACTGTTTTTGTAAGTTTTATATTTTTTTCTTCTCTGAAGAATCAGTATACTCTCAAGACACAACTAATCCTCAGTAGCTGTCAAGAGTACTGTAATTCTTACAAACTATTTTATATGGCCATGTATCTTTAGCATATGGGCTATTTTATACATTCGTTGGATTCTTTTCCTTGTAAGCGTTGAGTGCTGGAGCTTCAGCTTGTAGGATGTTTTTGTATTATTGAACAGTGACCCTCAAGAAATCTGTGGCTGCAATGCAATCATTTTGAGAGATGACAACTCTGAAAAAGAACAATGGTGACCCTAAGCTTGGAAGAGTATACAGAACTGTATAGTTTA